>NW_008585847.1:0-69412 GCF_000691845.1 Merops nubicus | reverse complement strand
CCTTCCCAGCGCCAGGGGGGGAGCTGGAGGAGCCGGCCCTGGGCTCCAGGCGTTTGCAGCGGCCGTGGCACTGCTAAGGACCATCAGGAGCTCAGTCCCGTCAGTCGGGAAGTGCCGCCAGTTACTAACAGCTGCCCCCGAAAATCTGATTCCAACACCGAGCTTCACGAAGAAATCCAGCCCGGACGAGCTGTGCTTTCAGAAAGTTTGAGAAACGCTGATTTACAGGAAAACAAGTATATACAAAGGACGTATGAGCACCAAAAACATGCAGATGTTAACGGAAAGGTCTGATGTCACGCATCAAGCTGAACAACTTGAATGCGAAGTTCAGCTTGAAGAAGTAATGAGATCAGGAGGGAAGACATACAGGTGAGGATTTTGGCAGAAGAAATGAACCTATGAGTATTGATCTGAAGCCTTTATCATGCTTTGTTTCCTATTTGGATAGCCTACTTATTGCTATAAAGTTATTGCTATATTCTACCAATGATAAAGGCAAAAAAAAAAAAAAAAAAAAGCTAAACAGCATCATTAGAGATGAAAAGGGTAGAATACAGCTTTTAATTGATGTTAGAATTCTACTTAGTACCTGAATAGAGTTCCAAAGACAGACTGTATATTAGCCTAAATGTTAGGTATTTTCCCCCTCAAGTCCAGAGCCTTAGCATTATTTAGCCAGCTATTATCACAGTACTAGGATTAAAGCACATACTGCAATGATTTTTAGATACTCATTTAAATTTTAAAACTTTTCTTTTTGTTGTTGTATTTGGTATCTGTATGCATTTGCCCTCATTTCCACCAAAAGATTTACTGACAGGAATATTTAAGCATAAAGAAAATAGGAGGCTAATATTCAAATATATTCATGGATGAAACTTCTAAAGTAATAAATACTAGTATTAATAATAAGAAAATGATTCTAATAGTTATATTTCTCCAGCTAAGGAAAAGAAAGTTGTTTCTTCTGTGCAATCTGAATCAGCTAGCACAGCTGCAATTTCATACGCTGAATACTCCAGAGAAAACTGCTTATTATTTCTGGATATTGGATAGTAAATGCTGTTTCTAACACTTGTATTAATAGTTTATCTACACTAAGGAGTTCAGGAACGTTTAGAGAAAAAAAATAAGATACTGGAGAACTTGCTTCTTGCAAGAAGACAGACATGTTTGATGGAGAAATCCACTCTCTTCCCAATTGAAATAAAGTTGAAATCTTGTGCATTTAGTTTGCAGTTGCTTATTTACTTTTCTACTTGCATTTTCACACAAATGTGAAGGGATAGAACAAGGTTAATTTGGACAGGCTTCCAGAATCCTACAGTTTGGCACTTGGAGACTTCCTAGATGTTGCTGGTTTTTGATGCCATTGTAATCACTTGGTTTTGCTGTATTTGTTGTACTAGGTACGAAAATGTCGTCAGCCTCAGTGTTTCTTCCCAGTCAGTTTTGCTTTGCCATGAAGCACAGGCAATAACGACAGACAATGTCTGAAGTGCTGTTCTTGTGTTCCTGCAGATCTGTGTTCCTTTCTATATGACTTCATTGCTGAAACCTAATCACGACCTTCTCATTCTTACTGTACTATTACAAACTGATTTGTTTTCTTTGACAATAATTTACATACTGAAAATCCATTTTCTATTGCAAAACATTGAAATTCAGCTGGAAAAATAGTCCTGTCATTATAAAAATGTCCAGAGGGTACTGCAATTAGTGTCAATCATTTATTTAATGGGTCAGCATTAATTTGTTTTCTAAAATATAACTGCAAAACCTTTGCGCTGGAGTACTTTTTGTTTTGAACAAAATAAAGACAAAAGAGGAGCTATACTGCAAAACTAAGTAAGACAATGAGGCACCCGTAGAGCATTAAAAAAAAATCCAGTTCTCTTGTGCCTGGAGGGGAGGGGGAAGGGAAGAAATAGTAGTGTGTTTTTTACAAAGTAATTTGTTCCACCAGTAGCACTGGCCACCCTGTTGAGTTTTAGAAGATCCCTGAGCACATTAGTTTCTGACTCTTAACCCCAGCTCCAAAATGTTAGGGCTTCTGTTGTTGATAATGAGATGGATTGTCATTCACAGTTAAGTCAATCATAAGGTGCTTATCTATTTACCCTTTTTTTCACCAATCAGCACAAAGAACTGTCAGAAAATAACTTTTATTTTTCTTTTGTAAATAATAAAAGGGCACAAAATTTAAACAATGTTTTGAGACAGTGGTTTAGGATTATTATCTGGCTGCCCCTCAACAACAGACAAGTGATTCAATCGACATTCCTTAGCAACAACAACAACAAAAAAAGAAAAAAAAAAAAAAAGAAAAATCCTGTACAAATATGTATTTTTCCCTGAGGGATCAAGGTTACACCCGCAAGTGCTCTATGTACATATTGCACTGTAGAGGAATGAAGAACATGTGCAAAAAAAGCAACAATGATTGAAGCTTACTAATCAAACCTTTTAATTATGACTGCTATGTCATCTTGCCGTTTGGAATGTCGGAACACAGCTATTCCTTTAATCTAAAATGTAAAAAACAAAACAAAAAAAAAAGAAAGAAAGAAGAACACACCTCTACTATGGCACATTCAATGAAATAAAAAGTTTTCCAAAGACAAATAGACAAATTCCATCAAGAAAATAATACAAAGTTCGTTCATTTGTTTTTTTTTTAGTTTTTTAGAAAAATTACATTACTTTCTTTCATTGTTTCACATTACAAAATCTTTTTTTTTTCAATGTTTACACAAATCACATTTTATTGCAGGAATATTTCAAGTGCCATCAAACATTTATAGAAGGGTTAAAAAAATAGAAGTCTCTCTAAAGTGGTCCAGACAAGGCTTTGTATAGAATAAATCTTTTTTCCACCTTCTATTTTTGACTTAAGTATTTTGAATACATTTTCTTTATTCCATTGACACTTAATAGCCTAGAAGCAGCCACTCACATGTACCCACGCGGATACTCACGTGCGCACACAAATGTACTCACTTTCTCTCTCTGTCACTCACACGCAGGCGCACGCACACACACACAGATATCTTGGTATCCATTACAAAGATAGATAAGCTTTAATAAAGAACAACCAAACTTAAAAACAGCCTCCCTTTTCACCTAATCCTATAGTTTTTAAAAGGTCTAACAATGTGGAGATGTTAGATGTTGGAAGTGTTTTAAGGTGGTTCAAATGACAGTCTAGTTTAGCATCTCTTTCCTAGAAAGCCAGAAAACATTTCTGTAGATAGATGTAACACCCAATAAAAATCTCTTTGCAGACTTTAAGGAACAGATCATGCAAACCAAATATATTATTCCTTTATCTTCAGCAAACATCATGGGGTTTTTTTGGTTTTTTTTTGTAGTGATCTGGGCAAATTATGAAAATACTTGTGAATATCCACTGACCCCAAGTGTGTTTTTTAACTGAATATTCAGTAGATCATGATACCAGGCCACAGTCGCAGAGGTTCTGGGAGTGCGCTGTCTCCGCTGCGCTGGGTTCTTACGTGGCTGTCGCTCTGCGTTATTCTATGTCCCTGTTCATAAAAGCCTCCTTGGCAACAGAAGTCTGACCGGTATCTCTGCTGTGCTGCTGCCCTTTTCCCCCTCTCTCAGAGGCGCAAACCGGAAACGGTGTTCTGCTGCCAACTGGCTGTTAGCTGTGATCGGGAAAGCAGAGTTTCTTGGGGTATGTATGCAGAGCCCGATTTAGCAAGGCGCCAGTTCATGGGAGCCTCCACAGACATAAAGGACAGCACTTTCTGGCCTGGAAGATCATGTCACAAGCTGCTTTCAGATGCAAGGGGCTTTCAGCTACAGCCCTATCCAGAGCCTTTTTATGCTTATGTATTTTATTAGTAAATGCTCCAAAAATCTGTCTTGTCAATGACTTATGTGTGTAAATATGCCGAACTAGGTATCAAACAAAACCATTAGCAAAAACTAGATGCCTGGTAAAAGTACTAATATTCATTAGGAAAAGGTAAGAAAAGGACGTGACTGAAAATTAATCCCCAAATATTTTTTGCCTGATAGTCTACCTGTTGTCAGAAGTAGGAGTTGTATCTCACTCTCTAAAAAACCACAGGTCTTCATTATTCATTAGTTGACACTGAAATTAAGTTTAGTTGATCTTTACAGGACTAGCACCTAAAGGCTGGTCACATTCAGAAAACATGTTAGTTAAAAAGGTTGCTTTAAAAAGAGGAACACACATTAGAATCAAAGTACCGTATCATGCCAGTTACTCCAATAAAGTAAACAATGATTCTAGGAGAAGTGTTTCAGTGGGGCTGGACTGTGAGCTGCCTCTTTGGGAGCAGGCACAGTGGAGCAGTGGAAGGGTGGCTGTACGGACTTCTCCCAAAAGCCCTCTCATGCTCCATCCCAGTACTCATGGAGTTGCAGGTGTTTCCCTCCTATACCCCAGGGGCTCACTGCTTTGAAGGGGAATGACATGATGCTCATCTCTCCTGCCTTACAAACCACAGAGATAAGTGACAGCAGTTCGTGGCAGAGTATAAAAGTTTTAGTAGGTGTCACAGCTAAAATTCTCAATTTCCATTAAATTAATTTCCCAAAGGAAACATGTAGGAATCACAGAATAAACCTCTGTTTTGCTTATAATAACTTGCTGAATTAATTCTCTTTTTTAAAATAGTTAGGTTTCAGTGTGCTTCTATTCACGCCTGTTACCTCTCAACAACTGTAATATGTATAAGAGAGATGCTTATCCTCAGAAATCAAAGCAGTGGAGCACACTGTGTCTCACTCCTTTTTTGAAGTTCCTGTACTTCATCAGAAACTTCATTTGTGTAGGCCTACAAGGCATCCACAGTACAAGTCTCCATCTCATCCCAACCAATTAGGCACCTCTGGCTCAAACATCCACAGTTTATTTTCTGACATTGTTTATTGTGAATCTGTTTCCTTCAGAACTAGGTATACTTGCCAGATTTGCTCAGTGTTCCTCCTAAATGGAATGGTAATTAATACTAATAAAGCCTGCAAGATTTAGCTTATTGGTTGGTTACGCAACACGGGAATCACAATTTTGGAATTACAGAATACAGATATATGATCGTAATGATTTCCAGGCATTGTACAGAGTACAAAGCAATTCTTTCTAGCAACAGTGTGCCTTTACTCTGTTAGCCTGTCCTCATCTGACAAACTTTAAAGTGCATCTTTTTAAATAAGGAGAGCAATGGACTACTCTTTTCAGCTACCTGAAACTGAACTGCTGGATGCTGGAAGATCATGGGTCAGCATCTTATCTCTCTGAAGTCAAAGACAAACCCCTTATGGATTTTGATAGACTAGAGTTTGGAATTTGAAGGCATTGTTTACGATATGGAGTACAAAAGTATGTAATACTATGTATCAAAATTGCTTTTCCACATACATGTCATACACACATACTTTTACTGTAGATACAGACTTGAGTAAATACCCTCAAAACTGGGTTAAAGGTGGGAAGAAATACACTTCATTTAGCAGACTGATTTTCAAGGATGCTGCATTACTCATTTGTCTGCAATCTGTAATTGCTGAGTTTAACTTTGACCATGGCAACACAGCACCTTTGAAAATAAGACTTGTGCACCTAAATTTGAATTTAGGCATGTAATGTTAAACACCCAGGTTTGAAAGGCAGGAAAATAAAAGTACCTTCGCATTTAACACCTGAAAAGCTGATTTTAATTTAGAAAATTATAATTATTTTCAATTCTTTAAAAAAAAAATTCTGTAACCATTTCAGGATATGACCAGCCTCTCTTTAAAAGTAACATGGAAAACAGCAGCATAAAAACCTCCCAATGTACCAGTACCTGCCAAACCTTTTTCAGTTAAACTTGAATTTCTGGTGCACATGCAACACAACAATGAACACGCTAGCATTTAATTTAAAGAAAAAGGTGCAAAATGAAAGTGCCTTATCAATTCAACAAGAAAAGCTATACCAGTAACTACATTTTATATTAACTAAAACAATATATAAACAATATCTCTTTTGCTATATATAGTCTTCATGCCCATTTACCCTGTAATATATTATAATGCTATTGTTGCTATTGCTATGGACCCTTTTCATGCCATTCTGTCTACTGGCAAACAGTGGTGGGTGAAAAAAATCGTCCTTCATGATACAATGAACAAGTTGTGCAAACTGATGCTGAAATCTCTGCAATGCACACCAGTCGCTGATTACTAGGTGGACTCTCTGTTCTGATCAACAAATTGATTGTTCTGTCAAAAGTCTGGGCAGTGAACTACAAGAGAAAACAACCTTCTGACATTACTACCCTCAATCTGTGTAAACAGAGGTCAAGGATTGAGAAGCTGAGACAGAAAAAGGGTCCATATTTGTAGGCATAATGGAAATCATATGCATGAGAAAAACAAGTTCAACTTTGTTTCATTGTTTCCCGTCCTTCGCCTGACCCCGACCGCCAAGAGATGTGCAGTGTGTTGGCTCCCTAGGTCTGTGCAGGGCCATATAAAGTGTCTTGGTTTTCTTTCTTTTTTTTTTTTTTTGCCTTACTCTTTTTTTTTATCCTTTCTTTTGTTTTAATGTTTGTACTTCAGACATTCTAGAAGTGCTTAGGTGATACGTTTACCCATCAATTTGCATCGCTGGCTCAAATTCTGAAGTGAACAGCTCCTTGTAAAGTGGAGGAAAATGAAGTCGTACAATGTCTGGGTATATTGCTTTAAATGCCATAAGCTTTTCTGTATGTCGTCCACACAGTGCTCTTAAAGTAGACACTTTGCATATTAACTGTAAAAAAATGAAGAGACGTCATATGGTCACATATGGAACCAGGCCTCCCAATCTCGCTCTTAGGATTAAAGCTCTCCCAAACACTCCAGTTGTTTACCTTAACAATGATATTTCAGGTGCATAGTCGTGGATTCTTGTTATTTAAATAAATAAATAAATGAAACCACTACAAAGCTGTTTCATTCTACTCATGAAAAAATCTTTTCTTTAAGTTCCTAGGAAAATGCATCATCAGGTTTCCTCACTTGCCTACCAAGCACTGAATGATACAGCAGGATTTAAGGGCTGGATCTTCCTTTGTGCAATTTAGTAATTCTTTTGGCAGAAGGCAGTCCTGTCTACTTTGAAACTCACTGCGAACATTATACTCACTGAACCTAGTAAGTAAATGATTCGTGTCAAAGCACATGGAAGAGACGTTCTCCCAACAAAGATATCCTAAGTATACACTGGGAAAAGGACTATATGGGCTAGGATCTGAAATGAGGACAACCTGCAAAGCCTGGGCTGGACCATCCTGCTTCTGTTGTATTAACTGTGTGGTGTGAAATTTAAGTGTAAGCTTTCCAGCTGCATCAAGTTCTGAAAGAAACTACCTCTGCAGGGAAGTGCCTGGTCTTCCCCAGTTCTTCAGATTTTTTTTTCTTTTTGACATCACACCACTTTTCCATGTTTGAAAAATGATGTGAAGATACTTTAGATCAGAGCAATAGTATGCAATATCTCTTCTGTTTTCCCTAGGCACCAGTATTTAGAAGAACTGCCAAGAAAAAGGCTGTGTGGGAAGCTTCTCATGGAAGACTGAAAACCAGCGTTAGTTTGGGTATTGCAAGTTACGAGGACTTAACTGTCTTGCAGGCAGAGATTGCACAAGGATTAAAGTATGCATGCTGTAGAACTGAAAAGAGTATTCTGTGCAGCAGAAATGTTGTGTAGGAGAAATAGGATAAAAACCTTAACTGCTTTTCATGAAGTTCAATATTACAATACATCTTTTCAGACCATCGCCAGTCTTGTCCGCTGGTACATTATCATTTCACCTCCTCTAGTTTTTTGTAAATAGTTGCAGTTAAGCACCTTGATTTTGAACAAAGAATTCTGGTTTTATAAGTAACAAAATCACGGTGTAAAAGCTTTTACACCATAACTAGGATACTGTTCATAAGGAAGGATGTTTTCACAGCCATGTGATGTGGCACAGTACGATTCTTACCTTAGTTAGAATTCCATCTTCTCGGTGGTTCTTCTGTAGGACATGCTGAAGTGCTAGCTGGATCTTCTGCTGGAGTTTTTCAATTTTTACTTTCTCCTGAAGCCATGAGCGATCTAGATATAAATGGAGTTAACACTGCTAGTACTGCACATACCAATCAAAGTGCACCAGGAAGTATCAAGTCTGTTACAGATTCATCTTTCTTGTCTGCAGCCTTCCTTCCACTTTTTCTATACTCTCATAGAAAAAATGAGTTTCAAAATGATTAGGCTTCAGAGTATATTTATTACATGCTTTACAAATTAATTTTAGAAAGCTCTTAATTAGAAGACTGCAGCATGTTTGAGTAAGATTTTTTAAATCACTTGCTAACAAGACCTGTAAAATGCAGGGCATATACAAAATGAAGCTAGCAACTTTTTAGTTGGAAATGAATAGATCACATCATGAACAAGTAGTTAGAGTGGATCTTTCTGATAAGATGTACATTGATAGACAGAAAAAATCGGAAACAAATATTCAGCTATTATGAAAAAAAAAACCAAACAAACAAACTCCTGAACATCCTAACAGGAAAGTTGGATTAGCTGCTACACCCTCTGTGTGGTGGCAGAATTGTGGGATTCTGTGGCTCACATACTAAGGCCCAGGGCTAATATACTTCCAATCTGGCAAACAGCATGAGAATATCTCAGTAAAGCCACTGTTGCTAGCAGACTCTTCCACCACCACTCCTGAGTTGTCTGTGTGCAGACTAAAACCAGAGCATTTATTTCCTTGAGTATTAGGCTAGACACAAACTGACTTTCTGCACTGGTATCTTGTTCCACCTGATCAGAACCTGGCATACTGTCTGTATCTACTTGAGATTATGAAGTTATTTTCATCATGGGTATGGTAGATCCAGGCTGACTCTTGGGGTGATTTCTATGTCTGGCACCATAATTCTCAGTGTAGCCAGTTTCACAACAGGGACAGATACCCAAGCTACCTGTGGTACCTTGTACCACACTGAAATGACAACCCTGCTTAACAGAGCTGAGGTGACTCTGGAAGCATTCTGTCATGTGCTTGAGATAATCCTGCTGCAGCTGCAAGCCCACATATATTGAAAGCTGACTGTATAAATTCAGTGGTTACCTTCTGCCTGTCTCACCTAGACTGACCCAGTGGTCTCACTCACATGCATCCAAGTTTTTGCAAAGAAGCTGCATCCTCAACGAGGCCAATACTTGCAAACCAAGGGCTTATATTAGGATTTCCAATTTAAGAAATTTGTTCCTGAATTTGTAGTTTCAGTGTACTTATTAAAATTAAGGAGACAGTCAAACAGATTATGAGATTTCACATTGTCTTATGGTCTTAACATTGTAATTACAACCACTTCATAATAAAAATGACCTCTTCCAAATAAACCTAAACCAAACCTTTATCTCTTACCTGCTGACATTAAAACAAATGCAGAAAACAGAGCTATCTCGTCTTCTGTCAGGTGCATAGAACATAAACTTTTTCCAAATTCAAACACAAAACTTATGAAGTCTTCACAACCTGCCAATAAGAAGGTACAGCTCATGCCACATTGAAACTAATTCAGAGGTACACAATTGTTGATTTATTCAACATGGGGGTAAGAAATGGATGCAAAATACTTCCTAGACGAACAGTCTTCTCCTTAAGGAATGACGGTAGCAAGAGCTCCCTCATGGCTGAGCTTATTACCCCACTCCCACGAGTCCCCTGCTCCCGCCCCCTGGCAGCCAGTATTTTGAAGGTTTTGCACATGGTATCTTCCATGTTTGGTTCTTTTGGGGTAAATATGGATAACACCTAAGCCATTTTTGAGGCCAAAATTGGTTTAGATTTGTTTCTGTTCTAAGTGGAATTTTGGTTTGAAATGTGTACTTGAAAAGTGCAGATTGAGAGGGGGAAGACAGGCATACAAGGTACATGGAGGAGCAAAGGGGGAAGCCAAGGTCTGAAAGCTTTTCATGCAGAAAAGGAACTCTGTCTCCTTTCATCCATTCTCTTGTTCACACAGGTGTCAGTCAGGTTACTGCTGCTGTTACACATGCCGTTACGCAGGTCGCGAAAGTAGAGCCCTGTTTTGAAGGGGAGTGCAGCCTGAGGGAAGAGGGCTCTCCTCTGCACATCAACTCCAACCCAGCCTAAATTTATGGGAGTAGTTGGTAACAGATGAAAATTATCTTTCATTGGAACCCACATCTGATACCGCATCCTCTGAATTGTTTGCACTCAGACCTTGTCCCTTGAGGTGTTTTAAAAAGGCAGAGAATACTTCAGTAATTGTACAGTATCCTCTGCTGCTTTATTTTCACTGCCCTCCAGAATGGCTTACATCCCAAATCTACACCCAGTGAAATGCAACCTTTTAAGATTAGCAAGAATATACAGAAAAAAATTCAAAACCGTAAAGCATAGTTTAATAAAAGAAATCCATTTACAGTATTTAACCTACAAATCACTGGACTTCGCACATTACAAAACACTGTTAGTATCTTCAAAGCAGTAATGGTGGCATACCCCAAATTAGCTTAAAATCTGCTGCTTTTTCCAACAGGATATACCAAATGTTACGCTCAGTATGAAATCTGGGCTTCTGGTCTCAACAGGTGTGTCCAAACTGCTATGCCCAGATCTAAGTGTTGAATTTCAACACCACAGTCCTTTACTGCACAGAGTTAAGCTGTTTTAACTCCTGAAATCAGCTTGGCCTCTAAGAGCCAGCAAGACTGCTGCTCACAAAATAAGCAGTTTGAGCTTCAGAACTCTGTTATTTGAACATTATAGCCTGCATTTTTAAAGCAGCTGTCACCTTGCTTTCCCACCTTATTATTCTGTGGGTTTTTTTTTTGTTTGTTTGTTTGTTTGTAAGATAAAACACTTGACATTTCCTTACCTAAAGACTTGAAAACCTCTGGGCTAGCATACTTGCCGTCAAAGTAGACTGTGTTGTTCTGGGAGTCAAAGGCACGGCACATTCTGATGAACACAACCTCTAAAGACCCTAGAACAGAAACAGTGTACATGTGACTATTTACATAGAGAGTCCACTTGCAAAGAGCTAGCGAGGATTTAAAAAATATCCTATGCCTTGTGTTCAATCAAGTAGGGTAGTACGTTTCTGTAGTGCAACAGAACATAGCTCCATTTGCTACTAGAATTAAAAGAATTCCCATAAACCCCCTTCTAAGTTTTTGCTTGAGTAACTTACTTAATGCTAATAAACTCCGATAATTTTTATTAATGAGGTCTCTGAAGTCAAAGCAGCTCATTTAGATTTGTGTTCACAAAGCTTTGGCAACTTTGTCCAGTATTTGCAAACTGTATTGCCTCTACAACGTCTTGCATAGAACAGTCTGGATTTTGACCTTGAAAGGTGTTATTTGCTATTGCTAAGCCAAAATTAAAAAATGGAATCCAACTTTTCCATCTTTACACATCCATTGCTCCCTTGGTTCACAATGAAAATTTCATACATAGAATTGAATATGTTCTGCCTAAGGAGGTGTATTATTTCAAACAAAGACACAGACAATTTGTAAGGTGCTTTCCCTTGTATTATTTTAAACTATCATTGTACAATATATGCATACACATGTGCAATCAGTGTAGCACCTTCCTCAGCCAAAACTAATAGAAGCAGACCTTAAAACTCACCCACATACCTGCTTTTAAAAGCACAATTTGATCGTTTTGACACAGTTCCATAAAGCCATCAATGCGTTTGGCAAATTCCACTACATACTGTATAGCTTCTGTTATTTTGACTGCGCATAACTGCCACATTACCTCCCTTTGCTGTTTGAGAGAGAAGAAAAATAAAAAAATTAATAATCAAGGTCTGGAAAGCCCATTTGCGTAAAGTGATACTGAGGTGAAAAGAAAAATGTGGAGTGAAATCCCTCCAGCACTCCTGGATGCAGTCTGCTTATAAAACGAGGAGAATTAATTTCAAAGCCAAAGTCTCATGTGCATAAGGGACAATACAAGACTTAGAGGCACATATAGAAGACTTCTTCAGTGATGTCAGAAGAGATCCAGGTTGAAGTATTTTTATTTCAAAAGCCAAAAGTGTCAAAGTATAATGAATCTGGTCATTTCAGTGGGCAAGAAGATCATCTTGTTAACAATATGAAGGTGGCATGCAACTAGTGAGTTGTTCGTATGTTGGTAATAATTCAAAATGAAATTGCCTACCAGGTGGAATAAATTATATCTTTATTTTTTTTATCTTTTTAAAATGAAAAATATGTTCAAAGAACAGTGTGCTTTAACAGTGCCTTCCAAGCCAGTTTTTCAAAAGTAGCCATTTGGTAGTGATTTGTGGGTAGAAAGCAGGTTGCAAATACAAACATCGGTTACCTCTGACAATACCCACTGGTGGGGTGGCAGCACTGGCTGCTGCTGTAGAGGTAAAACCAAAAGACCCGAGTGCCAATTGTAGAATGAATCAGGATTTCAACCAGGCACTGACGGCTGGAAGTCTGACGGAGTTCTGTGTTTGTGAACTCAAAACGAAACACATTATGGAAAATTACAAAACTTGGTGGCTTCAGCTTTTGATGCTGAATCCAGGAGGATTTGATGTTGATCCAGGAGGTTACAAATTAAGAAATAACAAGCTGTTTAGGATTGAAAAATTTCTCTGGTTTCTTAACCTTGTTTATCAATCAGACAGATTTTAGGATTATCTGTCTCCTAAAGAGAGTATCTTTAAAGTGGCTTTATCTTCTCCTGTACCTGTAAAAATCACAAATGCAAAAGATATCCTGACCATCTTACTGCTTTCGACTCTAGCATATCAATTTTTTGAAAACACACAAAAGTACACACTCCTGATAATAAACAGAAAGCAGTGAAAAAGTGAATTTTGTAATGTGTTATGGAAATACCATGCTTTACAAAAAAGCAGGCCATAATTTGGCATGCTTTTATACCTTGTTTTGATAGTTCTCAACTTCTTCCTGCAGAAAAGTCTGCCATGTTATCTGCTGTAACTCCTCTCTCAAGTACTGGCAAGTTTCCATGTGTGACTTGGAAATATTCTGTGCAAGATGTTCTAAAAGAGAGACGAGAAAGTGACACGTTAAAAATGCCAGGCTGTACTGTACTTTCAGACCTGAGAAAGCTGACACATTCCAGGGGCAACGGGCTGGGGGGACGGACAGAGAGAGCTATAGAAAGGACACTTTCATTTCAATCGTCCTGCGCTTTGCTTCAGGAGAAACCCCTCCACAATTCAGCGCAGAGCCCTGACGGCGCGGAAGAGGCAGGGCTGCGCAGCAGGCAGCCGGGCCGGGCCGGGCCGCCCCGCCCAGGGCGGCACACCCGTTAGAGGGCACTCTGGGCACACACACGCACCCCGCGGCTGCTGGCCTCGTTCCGGCACCACGCAGGGGCCTTCCCCTACGCCGTGGTGAGCGTCAGCTTATTGTGGAAAAAACAAACTTCTGATGGGGACCTACGTCTCCCTCACGCTGCAGAGGGTGCGAAAGAAGGCCTGCAAGGCCAAAAAGCTGGTGAACTAAAGGCGAACGGGGAAATGTGGCAGCACTCAAACCACTGCCAATTCAGTAAGCGGCCTTGCTGCCTTTAGCGTTAAGATTTGTCAGCTTTGAAACCGGGGCTGAGAATTACATTCTTACACAGAGCCACAGAAAAACAGTTGACTGAGCGAGGTCGTGGACCCCTCAAGTTAGGGTACAAAAATCTGGGTGGGGTCAGTTTTGCTGAATACAGGACACGATGTGTCACATGTGGGTAAGGAATATAATAGCTGCCAGACAAGCAGTAGATAGAGCTTCAGAAGCTAAATTCACCCGTTTTTAAACAACAAAAGCTTTCCACTAATAAAGAGAGATAGTTACCACCTGCCTAGACATGAGACTGACTTTGAGGGAGAAGTTTTGTTTCTTTTCTACTTTCATGCCATTACAAAAATATTAAGAAAAGAAACTTACTAGTGAATCCAGTTAATTAATATGACACACTAAAGACTCAGGGTTTTTTTTTTTCATAAGCTATTCTTCATAGAGTAGTCAGTTAACTGCACATGACTTAAAATTTCCTTACAACATTTTAATTCCAAATAAACTGTTTTCTGCTGCTATACTTGCTTAAAGGACCCGCAAGGCAGACATTTACTGAAGCTTCAGGAACACCTTCACAGGCATGTATAGCAGTTAAACATCTGAACTCCACTTCTACTTTGGCTTTCTCTTTGCTACCCTGACTCTTCACACATATCCGTTCTCCTGTTCTAGCACTGGACCAGTCGAGGCCTGGTGATTTGTCTCACACAATTCTGCAGCTAGTGCTTTTGCGATTTAGGCCGCTGAAAAGGAAGGCTTAAAATGAACAAGAACAATGATCATGAACAACATGGGAGTATTCTGAGAGACTCAAGTGTTAGGTCTTCTGTGAAACCTGTGCTTGATAATGACCAAACGCAACTCTTTACAAACTGAACTGCTGGACCAATCAGTCTGTTTAGTATCATACCTACTGCATTCATAGTTTGACATAAGATGCTACTTGCAAACTCTTTAACATACAGCTGAGGTAAAATCAGATTACACATGCTACCTGAACAATTAACAATGTTGAAAAGAAAGTAGTTTATACTTTGGTTGTCATCATAGCTTTCACGTATTTCAGAGAATTTTTTTTTTTTTTTTTCTTATAAGTGTGTACTTAAAACATTTGCTCTCAGGAGCAGCAACAGACAGCATTATACCAGTGCCCCTGCAGGTTACAGAAGGTGAAATATCACCATGTTATTCACAAACATCAGCCTCAGTTCCGGAGTGTATTTCAGCACACACCTAAATACTTTCATTGACCAGCCACACCTTTCTAAACTGAAACCCTGGTCTAGAAGACAAATATTCTTCAAACATTGTTCGGTAATGTCAATGCTGGGCACTCAAATAATGTTCTGTGGGGTTTAAATGCAAGAACTATGTAAATAAAGGTAAGCAACATGACAAACTTAGGTTAGGCCAGTGTTCCAAACTCAGCATCTGGCCTAGGACAGAAAAGCCCTTCCTTTTTTTCTGTGGGTTTAGTCTTTATCTTTTAATAACTCCCATGAGAATATTAACAACCATTTGAATGAGCCAAAGCTGGTAGGATAGCCTTAACCCTATTTTTTGCTCTCAGTTTTGCTCATCTGTAACTGAAGTTATTTGAACTCAAGCCAGATACAATATTTTGGCTGCCACAACAAATGATATTGCAGAGAACTGCATTCTGTAACATCAGGACATTAAAAAGTAAGCTGCTTTGTCCCCTTCTCTCTGCAAAATTCCTCAAAAGAACATAAATTAAGCCAAGCAAAATTTCATATAATCTACTTGCCTCTAATTTAAAAAAGTTAGCAAAACAGAAAAATTTAACTGAGAATACCTGATTTTTCAAGTTTTCATAACGGCGTGATTTGCAAAAGCGTTGCTGAAGCAAGCAAAATGAGTTTTAAACAACTGGCTGTTTATGTAACAGAATCTTAAAGCCACTTCTCTAATGTCCTGTTCCAGGTTGCTTATAACCAGTTCACACAGCACGTTCTAACTCGAGTCTCAGATGTTGACAAGTCATAATTGTGGAATTCAGACCTAGTGTAATCATTCAGGGAAGAGCTTAAAGCAAACGTGCTAATTAACGTGGTTGTTATAAGACTCTTGGGGAACTTATCAGAATGTGCTAAATCCAAAGATTTTCTGAAGTATCTGGGGCCACATTCTCTTCAACCAGTGGCAAGGAGAATGAACAGCCCTCAGGTTAAACGGTGCTTTGGTTTCTTATTTCCCAGGTAGAGGTAGAGAGCAGAAGAAAACCAGCCTCATCACTTTTTGTTGGAAAACAAAGACGTCTGAGGTAATGAAAAAGAAGTTAAAATGTTCAAAAAGAATTCACAAATAGAGCAATACTCTGTTTGCTCAGCACTAAAAATTAGCTTGTTAATCAGGATTCAGAGGGTTCTGCTACAAGGGCTGAAAACAAACCCAGCACTACTGGAGCTGATGAACCCCCAGCTCCTGGGATTTTTAGCCCAGTTCCATAAGGCGTTCACCACGCACCCGGTGAGGATGTTGTGTGCTTCGCAGAAGAACGCCCGCACAGGCTCACACCTGGACTCAGGCAGCATTCTCACTGTCACCTGCCTCAATACGTCACTTTAATCCAAAGGCTACTATTAAAACAATTACAATGGAAGCTTTTCTCTCTCATTACCTAATTCTGCCATGGACACAGTTGGAGAGGTCTCCCCATTTGTAAAAGAACAATAAGGGAAGAAGCCCGATGCTGGTGTGTAGTCACATATTGGTTCTGGTTTGATTCCATTAATATCAAGACCCGACTGATCTGGAGAAGGCTGTATGTCTAAGTAGAAGCTGCTAACTGCAGAGTCTGCTTTGCTACCTTCAGGGGTATGCCCATCAATGTAATTACTGAGGTCATCATGTAGCTCTGTTAACCCATTGGTGGTGATATTGTATGTTGGTGTTAGTGGCTCTGCCTCTCCTGGTTGCTGCTGATGATCTCGCTGCTGCTGCTGCATTCGATGTTTCTGCACCTCCGCGTACAGGCTGTCCCTCTGCTTTTTTGACATTCGACCAAACTTTACAGCTGAAATACAGACACACAATGTATTACATTTCTACAAATCCACTACTGCGCTTTAATTGTCTTGGGTCTCTAAATACTACACAGGAGGACACAGTATAAATGGCAAACCAGCATGATGAGCAGACCTAAGGCTCACTTCAGTCAGTTACAGGGCACATAGCTGCAGCATCTGCTCTTTAAAAGATGGTTTTAACATGCTACTTAAACGGAACATTAGAAGTCACTGTTTTAGCTTACTTCATTAGCTTTCCACTTCTATACCAAGAAGATTTTCTCGTATATGTCCACTGAATTTGACAGATGCATCTCCTCAGCATTCAAATCCTACTTGGAAAAGTAGAAGCTAAACCAGAATACACTGGCCTGAGATGAACTGTTCACATCCTACTAGCTGTATGTTCATACTACACCATGAAGGTAGGAATAAACATGTGGGGGTCTATCTCCAAGAGTATCAAAAGCAAGCTTTAGTGATCCTGGAACTGAAGCACATGGGAAGAACCACAGAACCTGCTTTGTGCAGCTTACTGTGACAACCAAAACTGTGTAGGCTAAATAATAAGTGTGTGTATGCACACACGTGTATTTTTCTCCACAAAATTATTACTGCTTTGAGAAGTATTAAGTGTATGCTAGAAGCAAGTGGTTTGCAACAACTAGGGAGCTCCCAAGGACATAGGATGTGATTTCTGGGACCTGTATCAGCCATAAAAGCCTCATCATTTAGGAGAATGACTACCACCTTGTATTTTTCTCCAGGAAAGCAAATACCGAAGGGACTAATTACCTGATCAACCATTCCAGGTTTTCAGTTTCATGCCCAATAAAAAAAAAAAAAAATTAAGACAATGTAATTCTAGAAGTATATGTAATCTGAAAACAATCTCCTTAATCGAGCCTTGTGTACATGGAGTAATGCATATGTATTTGTAGAACACGTAGTGCTGCTGTCACTATGGAAGGGGAGAAGACTGAGTCAGACCTTCAAATTGGGTAAGTGATGGCAGCAGCTTCGCTCCCTCTACGGGGGAGGTGTGCAAGTATCAGCTGCAATCCGGTTCTAATTGAGTTACATAAGCTTCCAATTTACAGAAGTGGGTTTTCATCATTACACTAGGTGTAATTTTGGACTTAATATTAACAGCACTGGAACACATCTTCTTCAGAATTCTACTTCCGGAAAAACACCACACTCTTTTCTCTTTGCATTGTTTCCATTACTCATGATATACATTTAAAAGTCTCTATGTATTGTGGAACAGTTCCGATGTGTACCAATATGGCAACTCTGACATGTCACTTGAATTGGAATGAACACAAAGCATTAACATTAGACTAAAAATTGCATCTTCATGGAGTGACCAGAGACAAGGCTCTTATGTGAGAACTATAATAGATGAGTAGGAAAAAATAAATCCAAGAACCTCATACGTGCCTTGATTTATATTAACACACAGTAACAAAAACCACTCAGCTATCAGCCCCACGCACAATTAACTTTTAATCCTATGTTGTTTTAGTTGAACACACCGCACACTAGAAGTTACTTTACTTTTTGCAGTTAAGCTGCCTGTTAGCAGAGCTTACCATCTCGAGACATCCCCACAGCAAGGCATTTCTGTAATCGACAGTGTTGGCAGCGGTTTCTACTAGTTCGGTCAATCAAACAGTTCTTCTGACGAGGACAGGAGTACGTCGCATTGCTTTGCTGACTCCTCCTGAAAAAGCCCTGTAACAGAATTGCAAAATACAAGTCAAGAAACTGTTAGCTGATGGAGCAAATAAAGACTCTGAAAGGTAGCGTACCTAACAGAAAATGAAGTTCCAGTGCACTATAGTCAACTAAAGGAAGTTAAGAGGTTTGGGGTTTTTTTTCTCTCCTAGAAACAAACAAAAACCAGCAACTAGCAGGAAACAGTTCATACCAAAAGTGTTATGACACATAAAGGAATTATACATTTTTTTCGCCAATTCTACAGATCCCATAACACGTATTGAACACCAGTTCTTTGCAAATGAGATAAAACTAATTATAGACCTTGACTTCCTGCCCTTCCTGGGCCAGCATAGATCTCCAAAAACAAAGAAGATTCAACAGCTGCCACCCTGTTTTGCTCCTTGAAGGTGGCAATGGCAGGTTGTGGTGTTCAGCCTCACCAGTGTCTGTATGTGTTTAAAAATACAGAGCATGATGCTGGGCAGTTCCTTCCAGAAAGAACAATTTAAAAAAATGTTTTCTCTTACTTAGTTTGATGTTGACAACCAAGGTTTTGTTCAACTTGGTGCAGGATTTACATTTTTAAGGAGAGGGGAAGCTGAAACAGATTTTACATATCATCTCACGTCTCAGTCTCTTTTTCTGTTACGGGTAGACCCACCTCCAAAGGTTAGCCCTAGGAGGTTACACAGCAGTTAGAACTTCATTCTCTCCATCAGAATGGTGCATGTTATTCACCACTATGCCAGCTGCTTGCTTTGAAGTTCATTTCATCTTTTTGCCACAGACTGTCCAAACATAAGCTGGTGTGTGCGTAATACCTACTTCACAAGGATTCTGAAAAGATGTTGTCACTCTAAAGAGGCGTTTGAGATCAGTGAGCACAGTATTTTACCTTTATGTTGCCACATAATGGATTAATTAACAGTGCTGCAAAGAAAATACTTCCTTGGAAAGGCTGGGCACCTTTTAATTAAAGCTGGACTTTTACCAATTTTTTATTTATTTGAAGGCCACATTCTGGAGTCCTTCAGCACATGCATGCTCTGTCCAGACACTTGGTGAAATAAACAACAGGAAGGACTTCTGCATGACAAGTAGGAGACTTCCTAGCAATCCTCCTGCAGGCAGACACATGACAGAACACTGAGATAAAGCCCCCTGCTCCACCTTATGAGGAGGGCACCACTTTCGGACACTTACAGCCCTTTAATAAAAGCTTTAATGGGGAAATGTGGAGTATGAAAAATGAGGAAATGGAATGTGCCTGTGATTAAACCTGTTTTCCCGTATGTTGTTTCTCACCTGCTTATTCTGGTCTTTGTTTCTCTATGATGGAATTTTGCACTGTTTTTTAATGTTCGTCAGTAGTGAGATGATTGTTGCTGAGGCTGGAAGTATTGCACATATTGAGCTCTGATTGAGTGCATTTCACCCTAAAGAAAACCTGATCTGTTATGGAACTTTCTACCATTCCAATATCCTGACTGATCCCTCTGGAGGAACCAGTTCTTAGGTAAGGAGATAAAGTTATCTGCATTATTCTGTTAGCACCCTTAGCAAAGCTGTCACTCGGTGCAAGCAGACACGCAAGTGCAATGCGATTCTCTAGCAACAAAGGATTAGGTATTGACCTGACCAGTGACTTACTGATGAAGGTTCTGCATCTCCACATTACCAGTCCCTTAAAATTTCAGTTCTCAAAATGATTTAACAGTTGCACTGAAAGTCAGCTTCAGCACTATGTAAGGTGAACCTGGCCCAATAACCTCAAAGATCTGTAAGTTTTCCTTTAGCTGAGACATACACTGAGTCTGTATTGCCAGTTTGGCATATTTATCTTTATTAAAAATAGTCTTGTCAAGCTGAGGATTATTTTTAGTATTATAATGGAGAAAATACTGGGCTTTTTGCTTTTCCTGATTTTCCCTAGAGACACAGCTGCTCGATACATTTTAGTGTACAATATATCAGCCAAGTTACAGCTCGAGGCTAGATTTTCAATAGAGCAGAACTGCCTGAAACCGCAGCCTTTAAAAAGCACTTGCACTTTACAAACCAGCGACGGAGCAGAGTGCTTTTAAAAACAAACCCTACAATGCCATATAGGCATGTTGAAAACAGCAGGAGCCAAAGCAAAAAAAAGCCTCTTGCCTCAAACTTAAGAAATTAATCTGAACTTGTTCAGAGCTCTGAAATAAACATATCTGAGATTCAGGATTGAATTGACAACGAAGTTAAACTGAGGGTGTTTTACTCTCAAAGTTCTTCTATATTTTTGTCATTTACTGTGAGTTTTCTAACCCTTTGGTGCTCTTTGGGCTCTCATACCACTGTAAGGCATGTGGAGAATCCTTTATTACAGGAGCCTTCTGTAAGTAAATATAGTTTCTCCCTTGGTTGTTTTTCCTCCCTTTATTAGAAAGGGAGAAGGGAGAGACACTGTACGCTGTTGCTCTGCCTCCTCGCTTTTGCCCGAGGCTTGGAGCGAGCTGTAATTTTTCCGCCAGGACGGAGGAGGAGGGGGTTGCGTGCGTGCTACGTGTACACACATTCAAGCTTTATGCAGACCGGCCCAGGCCACATGCTTTTAATTGCATGCGTGCTCACAACCATTACTGCACATTGAGACGATGGCCTAATGGGTCACGGGCAGAATGGCCCCCTCTTGATGAAACACATGACCCAAACTACTGCTGCACTTGAGAAGTCACCGCGCGACAGCACTCCGATGGAGGACACGGTCTGAGCCACGGCCTCTGGCAGTGAGCGCGTGGAGCCCTGCCTCTCGCGGATGGCAGCACAAAGCCCCAGCCCGTGGCAGTGAGGCACCGCTGAGCTTTGTGTGTCTCCTGTTCTATGTCGTTGTGTTACTAACACAGTGCCAGAACAAGAGCACAGCAGATTACAAGCCACAGCTTCATCTCTGCATTCCAGACTCCTATTGATACATACAACACAATATATGGTTTTTCATATGATGCCATGAAACCAAGTCGGGGAAAAAGGGGCACAGGAACTTTTCATTTCCAAGTCAGTTTGAATAACAACTTGTTAAAGAAGAACTTTGAAAGGTAAATAGGAGTTTTTGCAAAGTCGATTAATAGTTTCAACAACTTCACTGCTCAGTGGCTCAGAGTTACAGGCGTTTGTGTCTAAGCTTGCTCCTTAGCAAAGGGCTGGGAAGAGCCAGTTGTGCTTCCCCGTGTCCCGCATGGCACAGCGCCGACTCCCTCACCGCTGTGACATAGGCTGAAATGCTGATCTCATGTTTGGTCTTCTGACAAATTTTCATTTAATGAATTGATTCCTACAGTTCATTAACATACCCACTTCCACTTCTGTATACACATATGTCTTAATTAGCTGCTCATTGGCTGTTTAATTACAAGAAAACAGCTGACAGCTGCCTTGCTGCATCCTAATGGCAGACGTTTTGGAATGACTGTATGCAAGCCTGTGACAACAAAGGGTTATTCATAATCCCATGATTTATGGCTAATACTTAAAGACTTCCACGTATCATTAAGTTTTGCAATATTCTGAGCAATTAACAATTACTGCGGGGGGGTGGGGGTCATTCTTTTACTGTTTTCTAAAGGAAAACAATGCAAATTTTCTTCAAAGAAACATCAGAAAAATACCCTGTCATATGAAAGACAGGTGAATATTCAAATTGGATTTTTAACCTTTTTGTAACAATTAACATGTTTTCGTTGTCAAAAGAGAAGAGTGCTGCAACAATATTGTTTAATAAACTTGTTCGAGTATTTGATAACAAAGTTATAGTGCCTCTGAAAACAGAAAAAAAAATGTTCAGTTTGACAAATGTAATAAAGACAGGAGTGAGGATTGTGTTTATCAGGTCATATGAGGTCTGTGAATAGCGATTTCTGTAAGGTGGCTGGTCTCCCTTCAAACATGGTTTGCTTGAAATTGGCTAGGGAAACAATTTAAGAGAGAAGACCACCAAAAGCATGAATTCGAGGTAAATGTTTCCAACACCAATGCAACATGCCACTCTCAGCCATGAAAAACTGGCTAGTAAAGAAAGTGAATGAATGAAACGAATGAACAAAAGCGATACAAGATGGGAAGTTACAATGCACCAAATATTGTTTTCTGAAGCAACAAACGTGGACATTTCCTTGTGGTGACAATGAACCAAGACCATCTTAGGTCTTAAAGACACAGGAAACAAAAGCCAGTAGGTATAAACCTTTGAAAAGGTAAGCAATGCCCAGAAATGCCCTGCCTGGATGGTTTTGTGAGACCAGCTGTGTACAGTCACATCAAGAGAGGGTTCACGCTTATGCATTTCTTGGTCAGTTGAGCATGAATGGACATTATTGACAGCTAAAGCAAGTAACTGCATCTGCAAATTAAAGAGACATAGTTGAACAACACAAACTTTGTTTTAAACCAAATGCTTTGCTATGTCCTTTTGAAGCACTCGGGCATTATTCTGCCAATACTGAACTGGATTCAATGTTCAGCTATGAGAAAAGAATATGGTGGTGTACAAACCAGTGCCCCTTCTCAGCTTTTGTCAGCTTCCCTGACACAGAGCAAAAGGTTCCCACAACTAATGGTTCAGGAAGTGCTCCATACAGATACTATTTTTTCCAGTAATGCTACCACAATAATACTATTTCCAATCTTACACAGAAGAGTAAACTTTTATTTCCGAGTCATGGTACAGTCTTTGTGTCATTCTTCATCCACGCTTCTTCCCTTTTCTGTCACTGTATGTTGTATGCTGGATATCAGCAACAGTCAGATAGAAAAAAACCCTCTCTTTTACAATTTTTATTTATAATAAGCAATAGAAGCCCTCCTAGGTAAAGTACAAAATGGAGCCTGGCTATAAGACTTTTTCACTGGGGTGGAAAAAAAGAAGAGAGAGTGTTAAACTGTATTTTTAAAGGCAGATTCAAATTCAGCTGAATGGGTTAATGAGTTGAGACTACTCAACAATGTCTGTGCAAAACACAGCCACTAACTTCATAAAAACAGCCAGTAACATTGTAACAAGGTAGGAAATGTAAACTTCTCAAGAAACACCAACTGGCTTCATTACAAATCTTCAATTTTAGCTATGTGAAATGCAATACAGCCACAAAAACGGGTCAGAAAACTTAGTTACATGAAACGCATGGGTCACAAACCTGGCGAAGAGCAACAGGACCAGCACAAGTCAATTTGATGAGCTTGTCTGTCATTTCATACGTGATGCAGATTATGATTGAGAAGCAGGTCTTTGCAACTAAAACCTCAGGTTTTAAATAAATTATATTTCTGGTGGTTATTAGTATTTACACAGCCACATTTAATGTTACTATTAAGTAACATCAAGGTTGACACTGTTTAAACTAGAGCGAAAACCAGTAAGAGCTGAAACCATCCTACTTTGCTGCTGTTGCTACTGGTGCCTGTAGATGGTTCTTGACAGGTCTGGCTGGAGAGGGCAGCAGCGCATCTGCTCCCTTCTGATGAGAAAGGCCCTGAACTTGGAATGTGATGCACATGGAAGGGTTTGTAGTACCAGTGCAGAACCTCACTGACTTCTCTGGGATTGTCTGTTGGTACAGGATGTGTGCTCCAGGAATCAGAGAGCACGACTGGGAACTAGGTCTTCATAGCAAAGTACTTATTACAAAGGAAGGTTTAGCATAACACGGAGAGCAGCACAAGCATGCTCAAACCTGCAGAGATGGCAGCCACAGAGAAGCTGGGGGAAAAAACCATACCAACACACCTGGCTCATTTGGCAGAAGCCAAACGATGCCAACTTTTTCACCCGCCAAAATAGTTCTGTTGGGTGAGACTTTGTTGACATTACTGTGGAAGAGCACTGCACAAACAAAATCCATCTGCTACAGTAGGGCATTTTAAATACCGACTAGATCGTGATAATTTAAACTCCTCCTGTGACTTGTGCCCACGAGCACTCCCCTATCTATCACTACTTGCAGGTCATCTAGGCTCTACCATTAGAGAAGAGTGAGCTTTGGAGCTATTTCCCTCCTGAAAGGGAAACAACTTACTTAACAGAGTTGATACTCATTGGCTTTAAAGTTTTGCCTGAAAATGTATGTCTAGAAAACTTTATTCTGCTACTCCAGGAGAAGAAGAAAATGCCTACCTTCTTTCACTCGGCCAATGTCCGCCTTACCCATGCACACTCTGCTCTCAAGGTTAAAATGGGTTTCAGTGTGCTGCACATGCTTGCTTGCCTTACCTCCTGCCCTTTCCCACCAGCCGACCATTCTGGTGTCGCTCTCAGAAGCAGACTGAGGATCGCACAATACTCCTAGAGAACTCAATTTATACAGAAATCGAAGGAAAAGCATTTGTTCTAAACCATAAGGAACTGCACACGTTTCTCACTATCAGGCTAGCATCTGGAGGTACACAAAGGACTCTCCTCCTAATAACTCAGGTTTGTGTTTATTTCTGGGAAGGTACAGTCACTCTGCTGGAGGAATGCTTGACGTCTTCTTGCAGTGCTAGGTGCCTACCATCTACATACTAACTGACATAACTGAGTATGGTGTGCACTGTTGCTTCCTCATGCATGCAGACATCCTGCTGCTTCCAGTGGGGGCTCTTCTCACACACAGGACTTTGGAGAAGACAAGGCCAGAGAGCAGCATGAAGATGAAGCAAAAGGTAATACAGCTGGCAGACTTCCTTTCCTTCAGCAGCCCGTTCCTGTTCTGCAACAAGCCACGTTGAGAAAGGCTTGTTTTCTGCACAGATGAGTGTTGGCACTGTGGTAACCTCAGGCTGTTGACAATGATGTTTGTCATGGATCTCGAGGCAGTCTCTCAGGTATGCTGGTACCAGACCATTTAAGGATTAAAGAGGTCTCGGACCTTGAAAATACCTTGACACTCTTCGTCAGGATAGTCATAGAGCTGAATTCTCACTGCAAATGTCTGCTACTTCACACAGCTGAAATTTGATAAATGCTGCTCAATTACATAAAGCTGAAATGGTAACCACTTTATTATCCATGCATTTTTAGTGCATCTCCTGCATTTTCCACAGCAACAGCAGTTACAAAGAGCAGAATTTGCTGTCCCATATCGTTCTAACATTCTCACACATCCCCCACCCCAGACCCCTTCTTAACAGTACTTCTATGGGACCAAGAGAATGTGTTACTGGGCACGCTGTCACCCCGACCTAGTGCTGCAGTTCTGTGCTTGGGATAAGAAGAAGTGATGACCTTCACAGCACTCTGGCCTAGTGTTAGCCTTGTCTGTTGTAATTCTTGGTCACAAGAAACAAACTAAACAAAATGCAAGTGCTTATAGTGTAATCCTTGCTCACTTGAGTTACTGAAGGTACAAACACAGGAAAACACTCAAAGCCTGAAGCTTACACAGCAGTGATTGCACTGCAAAGAATAGGCACTGCTTCCAGGCAGACCTGAGTATGCTGAACACCAGCAGGTATGTGCTATTTGTGGAACGTCATCTTCCACACCAAAAAGAAAAGATTTGTAATTCTAGCAGATGACAAAAGAAAACTGAGAAGTCGGAGAGCTCTCGCATACTTCAACGTGGTTTATTTCTGGGAAGGTACAGTCACTCTGCTGGAGGAATGCTTGACGTCTTCTTCTTGCAGTGCTAGGTGCCTACCATCTACATACTAACTGACATAACTGAGTATGGTGTGCAATTTGCAAAGCAAAAATGGAGAGGGAGATTCAAGAAAACCACAAACTCCCTCTCAAAGTGAATCCACATAGCAGGTTCTTTGAATCAGAATCATCTTTCTGGACCTCTTCTTATACCCAGAAAGACAGTTTAAGGCGCACACAGCACAGCTGCCTGAGTTTTTCAAGTGTGTCCTGAAACCTAGGGGGGGACACGTGTGTCACATAAATGCCCCATTTAAAAGCCCAATATAACCCATTTTGATTTTGACTTTGAAATGGAATCCACCAATCCAGCTTCAGCACAATGCTTGCTCTTTAAAAAAGGAAGGAAAACAATCACAATCAAAAGGCTAAATGCTGTTCTAAGACTTAATATTTTAGAAGCTTACCTTGCAGCCTTCACATGTAATGACACCATAATGGATTCCTGATGATTTGTCTCCACAGATCTTGCATGGAATAATTTCAATTTGAGCTGCAACAGAAGTGCGCAACCAGTTAATTACATTTTCTTTTAAACACCTTATAAGAGCATTCCCTGATCAGCATTTGTACAGTGAAAACTAATAACCTGCTAAACATTATACTGCATTAACTATTCATTGCTGAACTGCAAGGGTCCCCTAGAGCTTTGGACTAAATTATGGCTGCTCGTTATATAATGGCTTTTGGGTTATTAAAATGGGTCATTTGAGAAGGTGTTTAAGAACCCACAAGAAGGCTAGAATCAGCATTTCAAAGCCAGAAAGAGTAGTAGAGTTCACATTTTGGCCAAAGAGCTAAGATGACACTAGGAAGGTTTCTTCCAGTCTTATTCACGTGAGATTGTAAAAGGTAACTTTAAAGTTTGCCCTGCCTGAAAATGAATGCAACACCTTGACCAGAAGGGCCATCACCAGGCCATCCAGTTCACATGACTGGCCTATCCTAAAGAGAACTAACAAGGTAAACCGCATTTCAGCCAACTTTAACATTTTAACTAACAACTGCATTTCACACAAGAAATCGAAAATTCACGTATGTGAAAGGAAAAGGAATTATCAGGACATATTTGTGTATTAGCTACTGGAGGAGGGACAGTAGTATTAGAGTCAGTTTATAAAAAACAAAGGAGCTAGCGCAGGCTGGAATATCCCACAGACATACATTATATGAAGGCCCTGATTTTTAAAACTGAACTTCATACGTATAAAAGATACCAACTGAATTCACTTTAGTGCGGGACAAAACTCTCTGTGTATCTCTCTATATCACAGAAGCTTCCCCTCTGAATACATGGTTTTAAGAAGGGACTCCTGTACGCTCAGAAAGACCTCTTCAGATGCTTTTGGAGTGCATGGCTGCAGTTACTTTGCCCATAAATCTTTTCAGATAGGACCATACTGAGGCAACGCTTTGCAGTATCAAAGACTAGTGGGCCGCGTTTTCCATACGCTTGCAAGTGCCCACACCGATGCAGGCCGTACGTGTGGGGTAAAAATCCCAAGAAAGCACTTTCTCTGCTGCAGCAGCGTTGGCATCAGGCCACATCTATTCTCCTGAATCAGCTTCGTCTGAACAGAGGCAAAAACATGGCTCCTGCTGTGCCTCTGACTGAAATATATTAACAATTAGAAGTGCTGTTTGTCTCCTGTGAGGAACTGAAATCCATTCACAAGGCACCCAATTGTTTACAGAGAGCTTTTATTTCATCCAGTTTATGGCTGTGCAGACTGTGACAACTCATAAAATCACATCTAATACTGTATTGCAATGCATTATCTTAACTTTAGTTGTACTCCTCACACCATTTTCCTAAAGTCACGTCCACTCTTAGAAACGTTGCATTTTACATGCCATTAAATACCAAACCGACTGCTTATTATTAAACAAGAGTCATCTTCCAATGCTACTGTGTGCTCCATTTCACTGCAGCCTGACATCACAGCCCTGGATCAGGCCAAACTGTAAGATAACTACAAACTAGAAGACTTCTAGTACAGCATGGACTGCACAAAATACTCCTTCAAAATAATCTCCATCCAACATCAAGTGCAATGAGTGGAGCAGCTGAGCAGCACATGAGCAGCACCCAATGGCTCCCAGGAACCTGACAGCAGTTAAAATGCTCTGCCGAGGACAGCGGTGCCCAGCAGCTATGGGATTACACCGTTGTTTCCCTGACAGTTCCCTATCAGCAGCTTTCAAAATATTTTCATACGTCAGGACACCACTTGCATCTCCTTCCAGCATAAGGATCTTTGTATTCTTGACCTTTAATCCCCCACCTTCCCTGCAGCACCAAAACGACAGGCTGAAATCGAAAAGTCTCTTTAGGACACTTAAGGAAGGAAATACTTCTTCCCTGCAGTCCTCCAAACACTGCTTTAATTTCACTTTGCTCTCAGCTAACACATCAAACACAGTGGAGCAGGAAGTGATCTAATGAAAGGGAAAAATAAAGAGTATGCTGCTTTATTAATGCATTACATTCATTATTACTAGAGCATCATATGCTTACAAACAAAGCTTCAAGCAGAAAAGGTAGCATAACCTCACTTTACATCAACAAACTGAACAAGAGACTGAGCTTTGCACGAACTCCAAACATGTATAATGTGTGCCTGTGTATACTGTAAATTCAGAGAGCAATAATGTGGGCAAAGTCCAAAACAGATCTACTGAGTCTCAGCTGTGCCTTCTTAAGATAGGATTATTTATCTCCCCTGCTACAGGGAATCAGAGGCCTTCTCCAACTCCTTTGACAGGGCAGTGACAAGCTGATCTCAACAGCTACATGGCAATGCAGTTTTTACATTTTACTTTTATATAGATTCTACTGTGTTATTTTGAATAGGTATGATATAATTGGATCCTGTTTATCTACAATCTCCAGCACATTAGTTAAATCACCCATGAAGCCTGCCTATGCAATCCCTATTGCTAAAGCAACAGGACATTTGCAGAGTGTGTCTGAAGGAATGTAACATGCCTTCAAAGGGATGGCCTAAAGCTAGGTTATTAATAGTCTAAAAGGTGCCATAATTAGTCCCAAATGCATTTTCTGGGGTGCTTTCTTGTTAGAAGAGAATCTCCACAGATTCATGGGCTCCAGCTGGGCCAGCATTCCCCAACCACTGTGTGTATGAGCAGTGGCAACAGATGGGGTAGTTTTAGAATTCTATATTTCTTCACACTTACTACATCTTCAAGGTACTTCCTTTCCATTAAGCACACAGCATTTAGAACTTCAGCTTATTATTTCACTCTGTGATACAGGACAGCAAGATGAATCCCAGAAGCATAAATCGCTTGGGACTGCCACAACCAATTGCATTACAAATTAATGCACGGAAAGACATCAGATCAATTACTGCTCCACGTGTTTGCCTTTGCAAATCGACTCATTGAAATGGAATCCCTGTCTCAAGTTCATACACTTCCCATGTAGCTTGAAAGGACTTAGATACTTTAAATTTACTAAATGCAAATTGGCTGTGCCAAGATTATGCGTTTTTCCTACAAGGGTGAAAATATTTTCCCCACTTTTAACTTTGACATGGAAATATGTACTTGCTAAAACCTTGTTCTTATGCAAACAAGGCAGGTGGGAAATATTTTTACATGTCAAGAGTATGTTCCAACTTGGCTCCTCACATTCCCTGAGTTACTTAAAGCTTCACACCATGCTCACATTAGTTGTACCTGTTCTGTGCTTACACATATTTATATGGTTTATTTTCCAAGACTATATAAAATACTCTAATTCACGCTATAGACTAGAAATAGCCTAAATTACAGTTTACACTTTCTGTCTCCTGGGGTGGTGCTCAGGCTGATTCTCGTTGATATATAAGGAAATTATTTCTTAAATATGAATTGCAGAAAAAACCTCCAAACTCTTCTGGTTGCTTAGAAACTGCTACAGATACCCAGGTGACAGATGTAGTTTGTATTCACAGATTAAAGGCCTAAGAATCTCTCACACCCTGAAATAAGAGCACTCCAGAACCCTACCAAGGATGTCCTGTGCCAAAAGAAGCAACAAATAGGAATTAAAGCCCAAACCACGAGCAACAAATGCATGCTCAGGCACAGAGACCTACCGCAAGCACCAAACAAGCTGCTACAGAAACGGCTCCTGAGAGAAGCGACCATTAAGGGCCAGAGGCAGTGATCATTACGAACCATGTCAAAAAGAAGCCAAACTCATCTCCATAGGAAAGGGCATCTGATACCCACTAAGATCTCTCATTTTTAGCATTGTTACTTTCCAAAGACAGAATTTTTTTTTCCCCCCTCCACCACTGTGCTTGATGGGTAGAAAGATTTTCCCTTTCCTCCTCCTGCTTTCACACTGTTAAAAATTGCATTCCCAGATGATGTTACTTCTTCCAATGTGCAACAGGTATGAAACCTGAAATTTGGTATCCTGCGAAGGGCCCTTCCACAGAAGCAAAACGTGGTCCCCACTCCCACTTTTTAGGTGAGATTCACCTAGCTGACTTGAGTTATTTTGAAAGTTGGGTAATTAGCTCAAGTTAATTGTCTTGTCTGCTTCTACAGTGACAAGGAAAGTAGGGAGAAAGAGAGAGAAAAAGAAAGGGAGGGAGGAAAGTGAGAAGGAAAAAGGGAGATGGGGTGTGATTTGTTTCATTCAAAACAAGCAAGATGAATCCCTGAGTGGAGGTGCCTCCTCTTCACCCATCAGAGAAGGAATTTAACGATACCTTAATTACAAGCCTACTTTTTAGAAGGTGAAAGTTGGGTGAATCCTATTGCCTCTTACCATCTGAATTCAAAACCTAGCATTTTCTGGAAAATGTTACACCACCTCCCATGGTACGTAAGGTCCCCATCGCCTGTGTACACTGGCTCCATTAAGGTAAGGAGCATTCCTCTGGGGTTCTCCATCACGGCTCTCATCCTTCAGCTCTTGAGGCAGCAATGTCAAGGAATTCCACATATACACAGTCCTTTTTGACTCAGTAAGGATGTACTTAAACACGTATTGGTTAGTTTGCCATTTCTTAAACCCTCTGTGGGCACTGAGAATCCTTCCTCAATCCATCAGCTTTCTGTGGAAAGCACCCTAACCAAAATTGCTAGTCAAACTGAGTACTCTCCTTGAGGCTACATGTAGGGCACGTACAACAGCCAGGACTGCAGCTGGCATCTCCTGCGTCGCAGGGCGCTGCTTAAAGGGTTATCCCTTCTTTGACCACAGGAAAAGTTTAAATTCCTTTCCTGGAATGCAGCTTTCCTGTACCCTGTTTCACAGGGTATGTACAATTTTGCAGTTAATTCAGAAGCGCTTTGAAATAAATGATGATGCATATACAAATTGGGCTAACCTGCTTCTAAAGGGATGCCATTTGTGACAGACATTGCTGCTAGTGCTGTTTGTAAGTATATTGATTAAATTAGGAGGCATACATATTCACTGACATAGTCATACATATTCATTGACTCAAACAAGGGTACCGCATGTAATGTGGTATTTAAAGCAACATAATATCTGATCACAAACTGAATTAACAAGGAATGATTTTACTATGTAATATTCTAATCTTCCTGCATTTTCAGCTTCATTACCTAAATAATTTGCTCTGTCATGTTCCCTAAGTAATTTGAGCTGGCTGAAAATTACTTGCCTCCGAACACCTGCAGCTGACAAATGCTGCAGTTCTACTGAACTGAAAGCTACTGGCAGCACAGTTCTGCCCATTCCATTAATATACTACCAGAAGTGGCCATCTGTCCATTCAGATATGTTAAAACACTGAAATCCTGCATACATCTAAGGATGACGGCTAGTTGGTAGGCGTCTGTGGCATTTCTAGAAAGTGTAACACAGGAAGTGTTTTGATCAAGAGCTGATGGAATTTACCTGCGCGCTTCTTGGGTGAAAGGTTTGTTCATTCTGTACACAGTCCCAAGCAGAGATTGCAATGACATAGCCAGTCACAAGTAGCTCCCAGGGAGAAATAACAAAGCCTGGTATCCTAGAGATTTGCTTCACAACCGGACTTCCTGAGGTCCAGGACAGATGAAATTCCAGCAGAAGCCTTCCCAGCCATTCCTCGTACCTTCCTCTTCTTTCTGGACTCCCCGATCAATAGCTGAGCCCATCCTGCACAGTGTCCCTAAGTGGAGCATTAGTTACGTATCTTTCTGGGCATGGTTTGCAATTTTCATGAAACATGTAGGAACACATCTTTGGGACTGCTTGTGCTCTCGAGCTTGGCTGAAATGGTTTTGAAAGCAAGGAGGACTGGGGTGATGGGCAGAAAACCAGACAAATACAAACAACCTCTCCAAGCCTTGTTTCCTTAGGAAATCACACTAGTAATAAAATAAAACAAATACTGGGGTTATGCTGGTACAAATCCTTTGAAGTCTGTGGGTGTGATGGGTGGAGCAGAAATGAAAATGGCCACCAAAGTATTAATTAAAAGTAAAGTATGAGCAACACCTCAGACGGACAAGGCAGAAATGCTGCAATGCCAAGACTAGATCTTTGGGCCTGAACACAGCTGGATCCCTCTTAGTAGGTCACTTGATACTGTGCAGCACTCCAGAATGCTAAAAACCCTTCCACTTCAGAGTGTGTTACTGGAGATGCAAAATAAATTGTATGGAAGAACTTAAGCATTTTGGGGGCTTGCAATACTGACTTTTAGGAATAAATTTAACTTCTTTCAACCCCTGTTACAGATTTTGTCTCATCGAAGGGAACTATGCAGTAACAGCTCATATTCTCACACCAGGATCACTGATGTTTATGTTTATTGTTTTACTTTAAGCCACAAAATTTTACTTATGCAAGTTTTAATGTAAAGAACTAAAGCCTTGCTATTGCATCAAGCACTAGCTTCAATAAAAACACCTGAATGCCTAATGAAATAAGGCTATATGGAAAATGGTTTGGATTTTCTAACAAGCAAAACTACTTCTATGAAGTTGAGTGGTAAGGTCTCTCTGTTTTTTATGTTATATTCAAGTAGAAAACTGCTGAAAAAAAACCTTACTAGACCATCATAATATTCTTAATTCCTATAAAGAAAAAATTAAACCAGAAAGAAATCCCAGCACAAACAATTTAGGACTTCTGCAGGTGTTTAAGAGCACAAACAAGCTAAAAAAGTGATGTATGGTTTTTGGAAGAACTCAGAGAGAGGCCATTTACTCCCTCTCAGTCATGTACGCAACACTAAGTGATTTTTATTTTCCTTCTGTATAACAGTTCTGCATCTCTCCACTGTCTTCGCTTTATCTGTCCAGAAATATTCTCATTCTTTTTTGACCCACCAACACAACTTGGCATCTCAACATTTCTATCACCAAGCAACTGAAGACGTATTTTTCCTTGCATTTTTAAGGGGAACAAGACCAGCAATCTAGTTTGCAGCTGAAAACTAGATGATTTGATTTCCCTTGTTGACAGGTAGACACAACTCTAGCTTGGAACTCTGGTCACATTAAGAAACCAGACCACAGACCAAACTAGAATATCAAACCACTGAACTACATGCCTAGGCTCAAAATAATCAGTATGTGTTCAGTTTTCCAGGAGCACAGGAAAGTAGTTCTTTGGACAATCATCTCTCATTACTTCGTTGGGCACATGACTAACAGCTTCCCAGTTTGTGAATTCTAGGGAGTTCCAAAAGCTCCAGCTTTGTCACTACTTTCATGAGCTGAAATCAAATATGAATCACAACGATGGCTGAGAGCCGTAAACTGTAGCAAGATAGAAAATAGAGATACTAACTCTGCTGAAAGATAAACCCAAGGAAAAAAGTGAAGCACCAACTGTGACTAGAAATTCTGTCTTTTTGTAGTGGAGGAGAAATTCATTCCCTAGGCACAACACACAGGCACAGTAACAAGACATACTGCCAGACTTACTGGCAAAGAATGAGAACAGGGAAAGGACAAAGGGAAAAGTGTTGCTATGCAATGTCCTATGCATTTCAAAGCCAAAGCATTTGAAGACTAGTTTGATTATTTCAATATGGTCAGAAAAGACTTCCAATTTCCTAAACCACCATTTTTGTCCATTATATTCTGACTTCTCACTTTTTTTCTTGGTAGCTCTGGTCCTTATGAATAAATATTTAACCATTTTATTCCCCTATTCTGTGGCCAAAAATTAACAGTAGTTATACTGGCTATGTTGAATACAGGTTGGAGTATGATTAATTTGAAGACTAGGCTAAATGTAATTCTTGTTATATAAAGCAATTAGGAAAAACAGTTTTTCCACAAGAAAACACACTGACACTGCAATCATGTGAATTCCTTTATGAAACATAATATAGTTTTAATTCAAGCCCTGAACTGCCTGTCAAGAAATAGACAATATAATCCTCATTCTAGTAGTATGTGCAGTGTGAACAGGGATGCTGGCTGGCATCTCATTTTCTCTAGCTACATAACCAGAATAAACGTTCCTTATCTCTATCTATCTACAGCTATCTTAGATGACTAGCACTTACTGCCAAATCTTGCGCCTTGGTCTTAAGATCCAAGAAACTGGTGAGCAGACCTCCAGAGAAACAAATCCAGTGTGCTGCACTGCTTAGACAGAAGTTGCCACAAAACTAAGGAACAGGACTGCTGGCTGTCTGAATTTCATTAGTTTCCTTTTTTAACTCTTGAAAACAAAGCTCACAGGTTTAATTACACAGCTACAAAACATTGCTTTTGACAAAATTACACAAAATATGGGTTTTAGCAGCAAGGCAGGTGTGAGCTATTACCATAGGTAATTGCCCACAGACTTTTTCTGCCCTGATTTGTTACTGCAATTATTCAGAAAGCAGCACGCTACTGCTTACATCAGTCCGTGCTGTGTGTTCGTATGGATCCTAGAGTTCACTTGCGTTTTGACATCCCTAACTTCTTCCTACAGATAACCACTAATCTTGGGCATCTGTGAAGAGAAACACCTGCATCATAGGCAGGAGCACAGTTCCCCTGGGATACAATCCATACCACACTACTGTGCTGCTAGAACAAACCAATGCCTACTGTTCATCAAATAAAAAAAATAGAAGCAAGCTGGTAGGCCAAGACGCGTGCACCTTGAGGTATGGAAAGTGCCCGTATACACTCGATCACACTCAAGTTTCTTTTGGTCTGCAACTTATTTTTCTCCTACGTTAGGAAAAGCAGACCACCCATTTCTCCTTCCTAGTGTATGTTGCTCTTTCATTTTGTATTAATGGAGAGGAAGAGAGAAAGTGAAATCTGTGGAAGAACATAACTCAGAGTACAGGTATTTGCTGGAACTAGCTGGACAACAGTAAATGCATTTGCCTCTCTCCCACCAAAAAAGAAATCTGTATCAAAAGCCTTAAATGTATTTGCACTTCTGTCCAATTTTTCCCAGTTCTCTAAACTAATAAAGACTTGATTTTAATAAGGCAAGCCTTTGGATAATTTAGCATTTTGAACTGAAATTTGTGCTGACGTTTGCTCCACAGATTAATGCACTAAGTCCCCATTTTATACGACATTTCCTACTCTCAAGCATTGGACCTGGCCTTCTGAAGACTGAAATTTGTTACATCCTAACACTGCTCTCCCACCTTCTTTTCACCAAATAAATGTACTGGCTTAGGGGGACATCCCAACATTTCTCTGTATTTGCTTGCAGTAGGAAAACAAAGAACTCAGCAAGCGCTCATGAATTTTAAGTACCACCTCAGCAAGTCGCCTACAAGTATCACAGCACAAGAACCTTCAATTATTTTTCATAGGTTGCCAACAGTCTTAAATGATCAACACTTTGAAGGCAATAATTTCAGTCCCTATTACAAAGCATATAGTTACTGTGTGCACAGTCACTAGCTATATTACACTAGCATTCATTAAGAACAGATCTTTTACTAGCTTTTTAAACAGTGGTAAAAGGATGCCTTGAGAGTCTCAGACTTCCTTTTATACAACATCAAACCCCTGTCATTCGATTCTGTTAAGAAGCTGCATTTCTGCTATCCATTTGCAAAATTAAATCTCAGTTCAATGGTCTCATTAACCTATCTACTAGCACAAATCAAATGACAGCTATAGTTACTAGCTTAAAAACAAAACACCCAACACCTGGGAAAAGCTAATCGCAACACAGTGTGGAAATTATTAACAATTTCAACTAAATTCATTAACAAGGTGAGGGGTTCCTGAATCATTAAAGGGACATTATGTCAGTGAGACTACAGCCGTGATTTCAGTCCTACTCACATGAACATAGCTTTCGGATCAAGCATTAGTAATTCCTGATACTACTACTAAGAAGGTTGTCTCCAATTAGCAACCCATCACCACCACATGTTCTCTATCACACACTTTCCACTTAACTGTTAGTTCCCCAGAGAGAGCAACAGTTTGGCAAAAGGAAGATGGAATGAACTCAGAAGAGGTAACAAAACAGGTGGGAACCCAAGTAAGGCAAGTGTCCCTTTAAACAAATTGTCACAATTCAGCTTTGTCCTGCTATTCTGCCAGGCCGCACAATTTTTAAGGGCTTGGCCTCTGCAGAAACTGCAGGATGTATCTATTACTGTGTGTATTGAGAAATGGGACTTTGGACAGTTAAGTTCAAGCCAGGCAAACATGGCTGGTGCAGAAGCCACTTCCTTACAAGAGAGCTGCACTTTGATGAAAAACCACTCAAAACCTCATTTTACTTCTGCAAGAAAAAGTTGTAGGAAAAGAAAAGTCTTTCACCCAGACTAGAAACGCTATCATTCTGAAATGACATCTGCATTTTTAAGATGTATTCTTTTTCTTTTTGGCTGTACATATATTTGATGTCATTAAAAAGGCTTCCTTTGATGCTGTATGCCAAGTAGAATCATTAGTTTCTCACAAAGGTGTGCTCTAAATGTCTGGTTTACATTTTCATTTTCAGATGATTCATCTAAGAGATGAACAGTAACAACCAAAATCAACTTCAGAACTCTAAACAGTAGAAAGCTTTTTAGCTGCGCTCACTCATTTATGAATTCCCTCCAACACCTTTCTAGACTCATATGGCAGCCAATACTGAGCATAAATTCTGAAACTCCTCCTGTGATACACGGCTTTTAGAGGCAAACCGCAACCAGGTTCCCTCAAACATCACCAAAGAGCTTCTTCTGAAGTCTGTAGCCTGCATCTTTGCAGCTGACATGGGGTCGCTTTTTTACACAAGGACGCTTTCTATCACCACTGCTCCTAGTGTTTATGTGTTGCTTTGTCTCTTCAAAGGTTTTTACAGGATTAATAAAACTGAGGGACACTCCAAAGGAAGCCACATCCTCAACCAATGTAGTTTTGGCTACTCCCCTAGGTTTCAAAGAGGAGTGCACAAAACAAATTAATTACACCTATGTTTCCTCTATTTAAAAGAAAATGCCACTAAAGTCCAAACCAAATCATTTACAGCTGATATATGTTTCCTGAAACATATTAAGACACTATGAAGTATGGGCATTATCAAGAGCTTATAGTCTTTTTTTTTGTGATATAGGGTCAAATCTCCACTGAACAAATAACTATGTCTTCCCCCCTTCTTTCAGCCCTTGCCCTATCTCAGAGGGACCAATATCGGCATCTATGTCAAGGGGGTCAAGAGAAAGGCTGCATCACTTCCACAGCAATCCCTACAAGACAGCCTAGACAGTGAAACACCGATGCAAGGTATGATTTTGCTGCTTCTCTGTCACTGTCCAACTTCTCTGAACACCTAATTGTACTGCACTGCGGAGGAGACCTACACACTCCCCCCCCACTGGCCATTTGCTCAAGACAATGCAGATGGGTTGTACGCACGCTCACCAGACCCTGTTGGGACACGTGTATAGAAACAGACACCTGCACATGCTGCACCAGGGCTGGCCACACCTTCTTCTTCCTAATGACAATTCTTACCTGCCCACAGCTTTTGTACCAGTCTCCCATCACCTAGCAATGGCTTTATGAGGCATTTCTATCATACTACAAACTGACAGCCTTCTCCTTCTCTTGACCATTGACAGCACCACTCCAGTTTCAAGGTTTTCCTTTGTTATCTGAGTGGTATTTTATTGGCTTGCACAAAGTGACATGATGATCCTTCATCTCTATGAAGCAGGCTGGGGCCACCTGGCTGACCAAGGACTGGGGGGAGGCTGCAGGAGGGTCGCCAGCTCTGCCTGTTTGCAGTCAGGCACACGTTTTTCTCCTACCTAAGATGTTCTCTTGTAGAAGGGCACAAGAGGAAAATGCTATGACCTGTCCTCAAAAACTGCACGAAGAGGGAGAAATGCAGGACAGTCTCAGAGGAGATGGAAATTTTACAGGCTCTGGCTTAGATCAAAATAAAACTACAATCAGTCTGTCAAACAGCCTCAAAAACACTCCTGCCAGAGAGAATTTTTTTTTCCCAACATGTTCTTCAAACCATGTATTAGTGATGTCCCCCATCAATCATGCTCACACCATCTCCCTGGATTTGGCTCTGTTTCTGTGCTTCTGTATGTCCTCATGATGTCTGTATATACTATACTCAGCATTTGAAAACCATCTTCATTTTGTGATAAGGATCATAAAAGAAAAAAAATTGTAGTTGCTCACAAAGATGTTTTAGAAAATTACAAGCTTGTGAAAAGAAAAGGTTTAGCAAAAGCTCTTCCTTTGCCACAATTAGATTAGGTGCTACGACCTTCATTAAAATCCTTTCTTTTGCCTACTCATTTCATAGCATTTAATTTCCTGCCTCTCAGTGATTAAACCAACTGAAAGGTAGCAGATAAAGCAAGTTTGCTTGCTGTTTTAAACAGATACATTAATGCTTTACGCTTAAAAAGCTTTCAGAATGTCTTCAGACACTGATTAACAAACATTGTACATAAAACCATGTCTGAGGTCAGACTGTGGCAGCAGATATGCGACTGAAACTTACTACAACAGCTCTATTGCAATGCTGTATGCACAGGATACCTCCACTGCATACATTAAGGAAGCTTAAAGTTAAGCTTCACATATTTAAACACTAACAAAGTCTACTTAATGGCAGTCTTCAAAATGACAGTGGCCTCCTAATCTGCTGCAGATAAAGAAGTGCCAAGATTAATGATTACATAAGTGCATCGCAGAGCCCAGAAACAATAATCAGCTCTTCTGTTGTTATTTGTGTACAAAGGCTATTAGAGTCATCTGACATTCCAAAATCCAATTTAAAGTTGTTAAACCCCTTTCACGTACTTATTTGAGGTTGGAAAACTGAGGGGTTTGAAAAGGGAAAGGAAGGGTTTGATTTCCTCATTCTTTTCCCCAAGCCAAATCTCTGTTTAAGAAATGGGGGGGGGGAAGCTTTATTGCTGTTGAAGGAATAATACCAATAAAACCCTAACATGCGAGAAGCCAAAGGTGCTTAGGCACCAAACACCCGTCTTGGTCTAGTAATGGATTTGGTGACAATTCACTCTTTGACTTCATATAGGCACAGCATTGTTTGCAAGAGACCAGACCCCTCTTTGCAAAATAAGGCAAATGACAGGCCCTACTGCAGCCTCTCTAAATATCACAGAATCATTCTTTTTCCACAAAAATCCTTTAAAATTCAAACCAACTCTCTTTATTTCTGACAGGAGACTGAAAAGCAATTTTAGAAACAAAATGAACAACCTGGGCTTTTCTTGGTTCTGATGTTGCTCCCTCAGCTCCGCAGACGACATGGAGAACAGGACAGGAAAAAGGTGACCATGTCCCTGCCCGCTCCACACGATCAGTGCGTTGAGTTGTGCCTGCCATGCTCCAGGCCCGCTGCGGAGGCAGGACAGCCCAGGAGCTGGGAGCTTGCTCAGCACCCATGGGTGCACTGGGTGAACAGGCATGCTGCACATCGCGCTTGCCTCTCTGGGGAGCTGTCAATTACAGATCCATTTGTAGAACAAACTGCTGCAGCCCCAAACGCAGAGTTCTCCCCTGGCTTCAAACTTCACAGAAAGGGCAACTGAGCAGGCTCCAGCTCTCGGACAGGAAGGGTGTGTGAGGCAGACAGACCTACAGAGCAACTGCTGCAACTCAGTCTCCTGGGTGATGAGCTGGGTCTTGTGCTGAAATGGCAGTCACAGCAGCCATTGAGCTTCTGGAGAAAGGACTAGGCTGGGAGCAGTCTGCCTCTGGGGACCACACGCCCTGCTCCTTCAGTGTGGTGCTGACTTTCTCCCCTTGTATCAAAAGGGAGGCCAAGTGACAGCTGTGGTTCAAGCTAATGAAGGTAATCACAAGAATAAATAGGAAGGACGGGCAGATGTTGACTGTCAGAACCAAGCTTCTGCTGCAGCAGACCCAAGGCAGACTTCCTCCTTCTCTGTTGTGACATCAGCAGTGGAACAGGGTCAGTTTCTTGTACAGCAGAACAGAACCGTTAGGAACTGTATGCAGAAGTTCCTCTTTGATGGCTGCAAAGTGATTTTCTAGTGTTCCCTAAGGTAAAGTCAATTAAGTGATAACTGCATCTGTGCACAGAGTATTCAAAATGCTAATACCCCCACCCAGATAAGTCTTCAACTTTGCCTGCTTATTTATCTCTGCCTCTAAGAAATTACTGCCATGAACGCTCCAGTGCCTTCACTCATTATCTTCACAATCCTGCTTCTTCCTAACAAAAAGGCCAAAAGCACAACACGTAAGAGAAGCACCGCTCTGACCACACCAGGGAGTAAAATGATACAAGCAAAGAAGTATCAGCTGATCTACTGCAGTGTAGCTACTGGCATATTTTGCTGCTCTCAAAGTTCATGCATCTTTTCATCTAACCTATAGGGTAAGAAAATCTGCCGTGTCATAGGAGGCTCAAATACGCTAGAAATAACAGCAGTTTGCACCATGAATTATCTAACATGATTTGCCACTCAGGGAAAGGAAAAAGCCATCATGCTTGGCGTTGTGCCATTTGGCCATCAGACTCTAGAATGTTGATATTTGTTATCTCTGCAATAGCTATAGCACAATGGTGGTCTCAGGCACCCAGAAGGCTTCCTTACCTTGACATGGGATAACTCACGTTACGTAAATCTCTGACCACATGTGTTCAATGTGTCCCCATATTTTTAAGTTAAAAAAACAAACAAACAAACAAACAAACAACAAAAAAACTCCCAACACACTGAAGCTGAAAAACACAGTACTGAAAACAAAGGAACTTGAAGACATGCTGACTTGCCACCTATGTCTAGATGAATGTCTTAATACTTTATTACTTTCATTTAAAAAGAATTAAAAAAAAAAAAATAATCACAAAACTGCAAAATGGCCACCAAAGAAACCCAAACAGAGAAACTGACATCTTTTACAAACAAGTCTGACAGTACAGTAATGAGAAGACAATCCTATGTCCCATAGAACTGGGCAGAACATACATGCTGGGTAGAATGAGCATGAACAGAAGATTACAGAATAAAAAGACTGAGCCAACTATTGCTAAATGCATTTGACAGATTAAAAGGAAAAACTCGATTTACTTCACATGGTTAACAGTAGGTTCTAAAGGCCTAATCAGCTAAAAAGGTAGAAGCTGGTAAGTGGTGAACGTGTTAGATTTGTGCTCCCTCAAATAAAGGAGGCTTGATAGGAATTAGAAGAAAATAATAGAAAGAGCACCTGTATTATTGCAATCATTTTATCCAAAGACAATCCAAACCATTTAATGAGCTAAGCTTCATCACTTTGTCAGGACAAGAAAACTATACTGTAACCGGAACTGAACAAAGCCGTACAATAACTTACCGAAAACAACAGCCTCTCAACCCTTTCAAGACAGTCTTTACCCATCATTCTTGATGATGTTTCTTCCCGTGCTTGTGTTCTGCATGCATCAGAAAATGGACAAGAACGAACACCAGGCAACTCCAAATTTGTACAATTTTAACACTGTATTATTTTAAAAGGATCACACATGCAGTCAGTTACTCTACTCTCCTTGATGAAGACCAAAACTTTTAACCCAAACTCCCTCATTCCTACTCTCAGAAGAATACCTGCAGCATAACTTTGATTATCCAAGGCTCCCAGAGGAAAAATGGAAGCAGAGATAAGTGGGGGAGCAGCCAGAGGTCTTCTGAGAATAATGAAAGTGAGAGGAAACAAACTCCATAAAGAACTGTCAGCTCAGCCCTAAAGTTTCCCTAACCCTGAATGGAGCATTCATTAAGTAAAATAAGCTTCTCTAAGCAAGCATTCCAAATGACTGTAAAAACCATTTGACAAAGTGAAGAATTATTGTTCATTTTGGTACTTGACTCTCCTGAGAGGCTGCTGTTGCTCTTACTGTAGCAGTTATTAACCAGTGGTACAGCTGCAACAACACTCCTGGTAGTGTCTCAGTGGTTAACAAGCAGCAGATTCTTTCCAAATCTTTGTTTCCAAAAGTATTACTCAGAAAACACTGATAGTAAAAGTTCCAAACCGAACAAAAAAAATTTTACAAACAGACATATCGCAAGCTTTAATATCAGGGCAGAATATCCATGTAGAAGAAAACTGTCTGGGGAGCTCTGGGTGCTTTAAGCAGAAAGTACAAGTTTTTATTTATATTATTGCAGCACAAGTTAATGCCAATTAAGTAGGAGAGTCACTTTGGATTTAGCACAGAACCTGGCCCAGGGCACTGGCACACAGAATAGAAATAAATACTAATCACGCTTGCTCACACTGAGAGGATTAGATAACTACAGACGTAGGAAATTAAAACCACAACAAGATGACCCCACGCTCATGATTTCTCTGTTGTACCAGATCAGTCAATATGAATAATCGACACTGTAAATTGAAATCCTCAGATAAAAATAATGGTTTTACTGCTTTACTTCTCCTCACTTACACACAAATTGAGTTGACTCTCTGACAATGCCATGGTTTAATATTCTAAACACACTATCTCCTTTAACAATGCCTGGAATAGAAACAAGCTGCTGAGCCAGATCCTCAAGGGGTGAAAATCAACATAGCTACACTGACTTCAGTAGAAGCACACTGATCTCCACCAGCTAAAGCTCTGGGCCCTAGTGGGCAATTAGGTTTCTATTATATGCTAATTTAAATAATGTACCACAGAACGTTTGCTGTACAATAAAGCAAGTCTACATTCTTCTGTGAAGAAGGATGGGCATTTGCTGTGGCACGATGAGAGTTATGGATTCTGGTTTCAAAGAGCACAATGAAGTTTCGGTATAAACTCCTCATCGTAACATTTTTAAACCTGCAATTACTCATACTATACCACTTTAGGAAGCCTGTAATTATTTGTTAAGTTCTTACCAACGTCTAGTCTAGATCATAATTGCTAACACAGTCTCCTTCAAAGGAACTAGTGACTATGTTAAAATCTGGTTTTTGTTAGGTTCCTACTACACAAAGTGGCTGTGCTGTAACGTTACAATCTGTATTCAGTGAGGAAGGAAAACCAAACTGATTTATGTCCCAATCTTGGGCCTTTGAGCAAGGCCTGAACAAAACCCCCAAAAACTAATACAACAATCCCACACACGTTTTGTTTGAAGTGTCTGAGATGGCTGGGTTGGAACAGAGGCTGTGGCTGCAGATGACACAGGCCAGTTTTTTCACAACAGAAGTTTCTGGCACTGAGGACCATGTACAACACTCTCTCACTCTCCCAGTGAGACCTCACGCTACAGTCAGAAGACCAAAAAGCAGAAAAGTGAGGGGACAGGGTTAACTCACAAAGACAGCAAAGAAAGATTTTCAGGGGGTCACAGGGCACTTCAGGTGAAAAGATACTGTCCTGTAGAAACTTTAACCACAGTCATTAAAAAAAGTTCTGTTGTCTTCTGTAGCATTTTCTAAGTGTGAGAAATCCTTCTTCCAGCCTCCTTTTACATGTGATTGGGACCCTTCCTCCTGCTGTAGTCATCAACAACCATCTTATTAGTATTCCCAGGTCCCATTTCTGTACTTCTGATGTAGTCAGGACAAGGTTATCATTCCATACTTAGAGGTTCTCCCATGTTGCAGCCTTTTAAGTGAAGCAGCAGGATTCAATAAATACTCTGTTTTGATAGCTGAAAGCACACCTCAGCACAGCCATTTGGAAGCTCTCCAAATGCCACTTTTGAAAGAGGGATTAGCAAAACAAGAGGTTCTCCCCACACATATGACCCTTACGTCGAAGTCACAGCAAAACGCTCCTGAGGATAACTGTAGCTAAAGACTAAGAAACATGCACACAATTCCAATTTGTCTCATTTTCTGTGGAACGACTCAAGGCAGAAAGGCAGAGTAGTGTGGGCTCACAAAGAACAACACAGTGCAAGGTTAAGATCACAGAATGATAGAATCGTAGAATCATTTAGGTTGGCTGCAACATTTCAATTATGTGATTCCATTTAGAAATGTACTTATCCTGGTAGAAGTGCTCTTCTCTGGTTGCATTTGTAACTCAGTAACAGTTTAATTTCAAATAGAAAAAGCTTATATAGAGTCAAGAATTTTTCATGATAGCAGCCACACAAGAAAAAATTGCGACGCAGGGAAGATCTAAAATGTCACGACAGTAGGAATTCATCCAAAGCTTCCCCTTGCACTCAGGACTTCTCAGCTGCCTTGTCACTGTGCTTAGGGTGGGCTCTACAGACACAGGGAAAATCCAAAAAGTGTGCCACCTGCACTCAAAAGAAAGAAGAAACTAGGACTGATTTTGGTTAAGGTTTCAATGAGCTTGACCTCATGGACTCCAGGAGCATTTTAGCCAGCAGAAATCTGCAGCCTTTGAGTGGAGCTGGCCTGCCCTCTCTCTCCCCGCTTCTTCTGGTGCCAAATGAGGCACCACTCAGGTTGAAACTGTTCTTTGGGGGATTAACTTTAACCTGAATCAGTTTCCTGACTTAATTCCCCACGTGACTGCAGAGATGCTGCTTGTGCTTGCACAAGGGAGGGGTGCGTTTGTTAGGCAATGCCAGCTTATGGGAGGTTAAAATACTCACAGAAGTAAACTGTTAGTCTGCTAAATCGGTAAGAGATCTGGGGTAGGCAGGCAGGAGGACAAGGAACACAGGGTTGGTTTTCTAAGAAACAGAATAGTTTGTGACTAAGTCATTGGTTTCTATGTCAGTATTGCTGTGAAACTTTAAGCAAGCCACTTATTTGATGTGTCAAGTCCTCAGCTGTGAAATGAGGACAATATTTTCTTACATCACCAAAATGTCGTAAGTTGAAAATTAATGGCTGAGGTAGTTGGACACTCTGGTGCTGAGGGCCAAGTCAGTATGTAGCTAAAAGAGCTGAGTGATTAGTGACAGGGAGGGGCTAGGGAATCAACATATTATTTTTGGTGGACTATTTCCTTAGAGGATAAATGAGAGTAACTGCTACTTACCTGATTGCAAGGAATTGAAAGAGCTCTCTGTAGCTCCCTCATGGGTGGACACCTGAACAATTAAATAGCTATGACCTAATTTTAGTCAGAAACCTTATGTCACAAGGAATTTACAGGGAGGTGCCCTCTGCATGTGTAAAAATAATTGCACTGTGGAAGGATAGTTGACCAACGTGTTCGTTCAGCTGCACAAAACTTATGGAAAGACTGTATCCCATTCTCCTCCTTATATTCCCAATTCCAAAATTTTTGACTGCAAGAGATACAACTACAAAATGTCATAGGATTAGGACTGAAAGAAATTTTGTGAACATGCTGCTTCTAGCATCAGAATGATGGGTTGAGTTTAAGAAGTTGTTTACAGAAACAGAAACATAAGGGCGGCAGGTAACAACATTATAATCGAATCTCACCTTCTGCATGACAGAAATAATTTCACCCACCAGATTTTGTATGATGCCCATACACGCCAATGTAGATAGATACTAGAATAGAAGGCATTTCTTCTTAAAGTGCCATTATTATGCAGGTAGAACCATCAAGTGATAGAAAGCACATCCAGATTCTAAACAAAGTTGTTCCAACAGCTTGTTCTCATCATAGCTAAAACCTGTCCTTTTCTTGTAGTCTGTATTTTCCTGCCTTTTGCTTTTCAGAGAAATACAGGAAACATTTCTTCCTCTCAGGCTAATGCAGGATTGCTACTACAGGATTGAGAAGATCTGACTTCAAGTCCCTTTGCTGTCCTGAGGACACAGTGTGTGTGAGCCAGGACAAGCCATGTAACTATTACAGAGCTACGTGTGCATAGGATTCTGTAATGTGTAGATCTCACTGAAAACACTCAGTGTTAAACGATTATATAGCTTCATGGAGCTGGGTGCATGCCTTTCTGTAATTCAGTTTATACCTGTAGAACATTGGGATTTGAGGCTTCCTGTCTGTGAGGTTCCATTAAATGCCACATTGTACCTGGATACATTAACAGGAATAGAAGCCATGTAAATGGTTAAATAAGTAAATAGTGTTTCAGGTCTTACTGAATTTATTATGTCTCCAGAGCTTATTATGGCCTTGACAGATTAGAGAGCACATATTCAAAAAACAAACACAAACGTAAGGAAAATAAGAATCCATCAAAGAAAGCTTTAAAGTTGAAATAACAACCTCTGGATTTTAGCTCCTGCCTTATTTTGAGACATCAGGCTGACAAGTCTAAGAATCCCTGAAAGGGTTAACACTGAAAAGCCTTCTCCTTGTTCCTTGGGGCCAGGGGATCAGCCCTAAACGATCATTGTTACAAAGCTGTACCACTGGGTTAAAAAACCCCAGTGTCAGCAGCAAGTGAAGATCTGTCACTCCCTGGATTTGCACGGAAGCCCACTGAAAGGCAAGGCAGGCCGGAACCTCCGCAGCCAGGCCGGCACAGCGCGCAAGCCTCACCGGCCTCCCGAAGCAGATCCATCCAGTTTTACCGGCAGAGTTAAGCACCCTGCAAAGCTGTACCCAAGACTCAAATCCTCAGTGCTGCATCTGCTTTTGTTCAACTTTTTATTTACTGAAGTCTTGTGGTTAGGCAATGAAATGTGAATCTGTTGATTCCTGGCTATGACACAGGCTTCTTGTGTGGCCAAAGCCAAGTCTCTTAAGCTATACTTCAGCCCCCTACTTGTGAAACAGGTAAAACACATCCTTCAGTGATGTTTCTATGCATAAATTAACTCGTGGAAGCCAGTTTTTCAAAGAGTTCACTAATTAACATTATAGACAGCCCTACAGATAGAGAGATTGTCAGAGGGCTCTGTCTGGCAACCCTCGCCCAGGGACAGAGCGCATTCCAGAAGTGATGATAGAATCTGCAGACAATTCCAGAAAACCAAGTTTACTGAATTCCACAAAGACATTTTTAAAGAATGTGTACTTCTTGGTAACATATAGTAAGGGTACCATACAATGTAGGGCATCTCTTACATTTAGTTTTATTCGGAATGAAATACCACCGTCAGTTTTCAGCACAATTTATATGCTTTGACAAAATGTTACTGGAGAAATTCTGAAACATTTAGCAAGCTTGGAACACAGAGTTCTAGCAGTGGACTCCTCATTTTCCATAAATATACACTTAAAAGTTGCTGGAGAATGCAGACAGTTCTACAAAAGCCATGTTGACTATAATGTATTTTCAGATGTAAGCTCAACATGGTAGATTACACTATTTTTCCTGAGTTTGAACAGTGCCTACCATCTGGCTTGTGCTTAGTACGTGAAATAAAAGTCTACAAATAATTTTCTACTTTTCATACACCAGTACAGTATTTAAGCACAAAACTCAAGCACAACACAAATGGAGTAAAACACAAGTTTTCATACTAGGGTAACCAGAAGTAGACCAGAAAGAGGACTGAACGCTACTAAACATCATTCTGCCTACACTGACAAAAGAGGCTAAAATGTGAAGAGACTAAACCACGAATCTTAGCTTTTTGTTTCTTCCTTTAAATGGTATAGGATATAACTTGACAGATCTACAGTCTTCACTATCACATGATTTACTTAAAAACACAAAATCTTTCAAGCTTATCTCATTTTCAAACACATCTCAATTCAAACAGTCAATACTGAAAGACACACCTTTTTACTAGGTCTGCAGTTACATTTTTTCAGGAGCCACTGAAAAGTGACTCTACAAGTGGGAGATGAAATATGCTTTCAAACAACAGCTGAACTTATGACAGAAGTCAGCACCTAGGCCACATATCAAATATTTATCATTTTTCTCATTGAAGCAAAGCAACTTCGTGATTACAGGAACTAAATCATAATTTCTACCTTTGATTTTAAGGCCATAGCCCAGTACTGGAAAAGGGATTCGTCACTGTTTCTGTGCACCAGTGAATTCACTTGCTTCACTTCCTATATAACAACATAATCATCTCAGTATAAGGCAAATATCTGATCAGCAAAAGCAGCTGATGACAATCCTCAGAACACAGGTAACAAACTATAATTTTTAAGTGTCTCATTTAAAGCTCAGATGAACTTCATCTTTGTTTGTCTTGTGTTTGCTCACAGGTGAGGTAATTAATCCATCAAAAGCTCTGTTGCAACATTAATGACATTCAAAACCAGCATGCACAAAAATTAATATTAAGTTTATAAAAAAAAAATTGCCTATGATTTCATGACCAACTAATCAACACCATTGCTTTTCTAAAACGTGTATTCAATTCCATGTTGTGCACAATGTTACATAAGGGGAGAGAGACTGTCCGCTCCTTCACGCTTCTGTCCCAGAACGGACAACACGGAGCTGAAACATGACCTCATGCCTTCTTACAGTCCTACGGCTGAGACTTTGCCATCACTACGTGTCATTGGCGTCCCAGCCTGCTTATATCTTAGTCATACTAAGCGTAGTTTTTCTTCTTTACACATAAAAGGATGTAAGTTACTACAGAGGAAATACAGCCATTACAATACTGCAACTCCTAAGTATTTGGAACATATTATTTTTAATGTCGAGATAGAGAGAAGTGCTCTTTGCCATAAGAAACTAGACATGTCACTGCTAAATTAAACTACCCATTTTTGGAACACACACTACTAGGGCACTAAAGTACTACTTTGCTTGTGATGGAGCAGCTCTGAATCCCCCCAGTAAGACAACAATGCTGACCTTTCACACCATTCACCTATTTTACACTTGTCTCAGTGAGCTTAACAACAGGGAACTTTTTGACTAATACACTTCTACACTGCAGCAGAAAAGAGCCAAATACCTATATCCCAAGCAGAAACTAGAGTCATAATCCAGAAAAATGGGGCAGACAGATCTCTTATGTGTGTGACTGCCTGAGTGAGAAGAGCTGGAAAACCAGCACTACCAAACTGGGCTGTAATTTTCATCTTTGCCCTTAAAATTTGAAGTCTTCCCAAAACTGAAGAGAGCAGTTTAATGGAGCCTATACAAACACAGGATTACTAGCCTCTTATCTGAATTCAGTGATCCTCCAGATTTAGGAGTTTAGGTTGTCTGAGAAAGCTGTGAAAAAGCAGTTGCAGCTCCTACCATCTGGTGCAGCTGGGAAATGACCATCACCTTTCACCAACCTCCACCTAGCCCCAGTACCCAAGAAAGCTGTGCTGACCCTGCAGTAGGAGGATGCCAGGCTGGGAGAAGGAAGGCTGACAGCAGCTCTCCCCAAGAGGTAGGAACAATCAAGGAATAAGAAATGACTCACACTATGTGATTTATTGCTGGGCACTGTTCCCAAATGTGTTAATGAAGTTGCAGCTAAACAAATGCACGTCCCTTAGGTCTTTGTTCCAGCACGGCCAAGGAAACAGAGAGGCAACCACGCTATGATCACCACATTCAACTGAAGCAAGATGCCAACATTAAACCTGTTAACTCTGTGTCAGGCAGCAAAGGGCTTCAATAGTTCATGGCAAAGCACTTTCTGGAGGTCTTTAAGAAACCAAGAAATGGAGGGAGGGGGAGAGAGTCCAAAGGATTGTTTGGATTGAAACATCTACTCAATTAGCAGTGAGACTCTGGGAAAGCAGTGATTAAGCATAAAAAAAAAAACTGTGACAGGTTTCTATAAGCAGCCCACTCATGTTTCACTTGACGGCTAGTGACAAAGAAGCATCTTTCCTTATAGTGTAATCACTGTGCAAGTGGATGCTCCTTTTAGCTTTAATTAGCAATGAAAGAGAACCTATAGTCATGCTTCAGCTTCCGACATAGCTTTGAATCATGAGAGACACAATAGCTAAACATGAACTGCGTGGTGGCATGTGCATTTCACAGGGCAGTTCTGTGAGGGAGACCAGTGACAAAGCCATGAGAAGGGGGAGGACGTATAAATAACGAGGCACTTCGCAGGATACGCTTTCCCCGGTACTACCCACAGCTAGTTTCTGAACCGGGTATGGAGAGCCCTTTGTTTCAGAAACCAGAGAAGCCACAGGTTAGATGCACAGAATCACAATGTATTTCCAAGCTATATCCATGAGTAAAACCACCTGGAATATTTTCAAATGATAGCTGAAAATCAAATAAATGTAAATAAAGGGAAAGATAAGGGCAGACAACAGAAACACAATGCATCATTTAAAAAAAAAAAGCATTTCGCAATATGAATCATGCTTCTCATGGATTAGTGGAAAATACATGTCACCAAGAGTCAGTAGTTTGTCAAGAAACTGCAACAAATGAAGGGATATTGGAAAGAATGTCTTCTAAAACTCTTCAAGACATTCACGATGCATCAATTTATTCAGTATATGTTAGTAGATGTAGTGATTTTATAGCCCACTAGCCACCGATGGAAACTCCCTGAGCTCAACTTCCATTCACTCTTACAGGAAGACTCAGGCAGAGAATAAAAAGGTACACCTGACTGCACACAATCCAGTGCATCCACGCTTCTAGCCCATGGATCTCAAAAAATCACCACCTCTATCTCACTCTCCTATTTCTATCTTTGTGCATGCTTGGTAATTTATGGAATATTAGCACAGTAGTACATGTATATAACTTAAAAATAAATATATGTATGTTGGGAGTGCACACTCAAATTTATCTTTTCTTTTAATGCATGATCAAAAAAGTTTGGAGACCACTATTCTAAGCAACCTGATATGCAAGAAATAATGTCTACTGACTACCCGTGTTAACAAACATACTAGCATTAGGTTCTCCTCTTGAAGATAAAGTCAGCAGTCTTGAAAACCACTTAAATAAAGGGAAGGATAGATAGATAACTTGTTCACTACTGTCCCTATAGTAGACCTAAGAAACCATAGTTTTGGATGATGACCTCATAGACACATCAAAAATATCTGCACAAGTATAAATGTAGATAAAAATATGGCCTCTCTTCCAAGGATCCTTAATAGAAATACAAAATTGTATTTTTTTTGTGTTTTCCTTGCTTCTACTATTTAGTTCCTAAACTTGTTGACCAGCTCACTTGACTGTAATACTGGTTTTCCATACCTCATACACGACTTAGGCAATGACTGCTGTGTTTTGTAGAACAAATTTAAGAGTGATTCTAATCAGCTTCCTTGCTTCACACTATTTCATTCTCATAAACTCAAGTTTACTAGGCAATCTATGAGCAAGGCAGAGGTATCACTGACACTTTTCTAAAATCTAGCCTGTGGTCAAGTTGTTACTGATCAGGCTGGTAAACAGAATAGTTTGCATATGTTTAGGGAGCTCATGATACAAAATCAGACGTTTAAGATACCTCAACAGCTTGGCATGGTAATTCCATATCTCTTTCCTCCATACTGCAAACCTGATGGCAGCAGTTTCTGTCTAAGTAGAACAATAAGCCAGAACAAAGTTTCCTGAGTGTGACAAAGAGCGTCTGCTGGTCTCCCTGGCACAGCCTGCCAAAAGGTGGTAATAAAGTCAGAAACATTTTGGGAGAGAGCCGGGGGAAACACAGCTTTAGAGACTAGATGTGAATTCTGGTAGATGGAAAAAAACAATTAAAGACCATCTGGAGAGACGGTTTCTCCCAGGTGTCACGACCCTCTGGGATGCTTGAAACTATTCCAGAAGCCTACTAAAGGAACAAAGATCTCTTGAAGAACTAAGCATGCAGTGCTAGAAAGGTAAAGCACAGAGGTGTCCTAGAGGGCTCTATCTTTCCTTCTTTCTTGATGATCTGAAACACCTGGCTATAAAGAGCCTAAAATGGATAGTTGTGCTCTTACTGCTCACTACACTGATGAGGAGATTAAATAAGGCACTGGCTGTTTGCATTCAAAAGACAGTGAAAGAAGAACACAAGAAAGTGAATTAGAGATGAAGAACGTTAACATGAAGGAGAAGAAATAAAAGTAATGAAATGAAAAAAAATGAGAAACTAGACAGCAAAGTGGATCAGGCAATTACACAGCACTTCAGCAAGATGACAGTTCTGCGTGCAGCCTATGCAATCCCAGATGAGACTTCCAAGCAGGAAAATTCTTAAATCCATCTAAATGGAATAACCAAAATGGAAGGATCAATTTGGAAATGGCATAAGTACCACAGTCCAGACTGAAAACATTCACTACTTATTTCCCAGTCTGTCTTTGGGAAACTGCAACTAGCAATGCTTAGATTTATTATTTTCTCCTTCAAACTCCTGGAAAGACAAAAAGCAATCCTATTAATGAAGTGTAATGAGCAGCCTCACAAAAGCTGCATTAAAACCCACTGTGTTTCAGATGCATCTCAATTTCAGTTTTGATGATGCGTTAGTACTTTATTGCAACCGTCACACAAAATGTATCTAAGAAGTCAAAGCTGTAACATCTCTTTCTCACGTTAATTTATTTGAATGTAGCAAGCCAATTATCCAACTGTACATACATCAGAAGAAATTTACCTTGAAAATTCACCAATCTGACAAAAGTTAATGGATTTACTATCAAAAACCAAGGGTGTTTTTTTTCTTTGGCACAAACTAGTAGGCTCACTGCATAGTCAGATCTTACTGCAAAGCCAAAGACCTTAACATGATAAAAGCAAAAAGCATTAAGTGTATTAATGCCTGTTCAAAATGAATTGTCTTTGCACTATAGCAATTCATTATCTAGCTTCTGTGCACACTGATTAGAAAACCAACAACCATCCCAACAAATCACTCACTCTTCATAGCTTAAAAGGCCCAAAAGCCTTTTCACAAAACAATTCTGTTGTCATTTTTATATAGGGTTAGTTGATGCCTTTCCCACTCCTTTCTTCAATGAGCTAAATAGAATTAATAACTTCAAAATAGAATTAGTTCAACAGCATTTGGCTGAAAGTATGTGTTTATATGAATCCAGTTATAAATCGTAACTCAAAGGCATACTGTAAAGAAATTTACTTCACTGAAAATTCAAATAGCAGCCTTCTATATAAAAGTGGTATTAAAGCTTAGACATTAGTAGAGTCAACATAAATGCTGATTTTAACAGGCTTGGATAAACATACAAATTTTGGCTCAGAGACTCTGCTTCAGCTGTCGATACTGTGAAATAGATACAAGCTTTAACAAACCTTCGATTTAAAAGCCCATTATTGTACCAACTGAAACAGAAAGACTTGAGTATCAAAGAGGAGTTCTTCCCCACTTTCATGGTATTACTTCTGTAAGGCACCAATTGATCTACAGCCCATGAAAGAAAACTCGCTTTTCTCTCCTGGACGAAAGGCAGTGCAGTTTTTTCATCCATCTCAGTGTAACAGCATCAAAATACACCTTCTGCATCAACTTAAAACAAGGAAAAAAACCTGCAAACCACAAAGCCATTACATGACATGTAAATTTACTTTGTCTGACAGATTCACTACAGAAAAAAATGTTTTCATTAAAAAAACTAAATGAAGATCTGTTTAAAGCAATCAGTAAGAAAGAAATTATGTAAAAGAAGCACAAACTTACACAGGTTTACCTATTGCTAATGTTATTCTGAGCTGCTCTTCAGCTTCATGAAGAAAACATGAACTCCCTGAGTCCAGTAAGAAGGGCCACGAGCTGGGCCTTACACAGGGAATGCGCAGGTCAAGGCAGGCTGGCCAGCAGCAGAGAAAGCCCCTTGTCAGGCAGCCATCTGTGAGCAGACAGTTATTGCAGGTCTAACTTCTGATGGATTTAAGCCCTTTATCAGCTTAATATCAGATAATTTGCACAGGACATGAAAGACGTGTGACTGCTACACGATGTTCAGTAGTCTAAACAGCACTCAGTGCTAAGTCCTGTGCCCACTGCTTTGGGTGGATCCCAGCCCACTTCGCTCCTTTAACTCCTGCCACAAAGCCAGAATTTCTGCTGGCTTTTGTAGAGGGTGGGGTGACATTTCACCAACACATTCACAGTGCACAGCTGCCTGCCACAGCCCCACTTCAGATGGTGGGAGGACATCTGTACAGAGCATCAGCCTGGAAGCTCACCTCCTAAACTGGAGATTTTCTCATCTGAGACTATGCAATGTACTGAAATTTAATAAATTGCCAGGCTGTTGGTTACTTAGTAACAAATAATATCCACAACATTTTGGAGTGTCTGATAAATTGTGTAACCAATTGTGTAACTAATCTACCCTCTCTAACATTAAACCCAGTTATTATTACTAAACAATGTATCAAAAAATTCAGGTGGGTTAATTCACTCGAAAGATGTACTTGGAACTACTGTATGGCATTAGCAGACAGGTTATCAAATCCATGCTTATTTTCATTCCTTCAGTGCTATAGGTCTTTTCTTGTTAAGAATATAGTATTTTGGTTTCTTCCTGTTTTCTATTACCATACACTATTTTCCATGAAAAACACCACAGTATTTACAGTCAGCTTCCTTCTGGAAAAGAATGCTTTTTATTCCTCCAGGCCATGCTAAATCCTCTTCGATTAGGTAGTTCAAATACCTGAATTCGTTGTGAAAACATAATTCTGAATAACAATAATACACAAAGTTTCACTAAAAGATCTGATTTCCTTCTTGGGCCATATTAAAGAAGGGAAGAATTCTTCTACAATGTTATCAGAAAGATACTGCACAGAAGCAGCTCAGGCTGGCTGAATTTGGTGACAGGAACGACTTGCAGGTTTCATGCACACACACAACTCTGCTACTGTGAAGGGAAATAAACAGGACCTGTTACACCAACCTTCAGGCCACTTGCTATTAATCAAGCTAAAGGACAACTTCTTCCTTTAGACAGTCTTTGGGTTTGGTACAACAAACAGGTTTTGAGAAGAAATGTAAAAGCCTAACAGGGAATAGGTTTGGAATAACTTCTCCCATTGTACTAGCATGATTTATGAGCATTCAAACTGCTTGGGACATGACATTGTTTTCAAAAGAAAAAAATGGGTAGGTACTTAAAACTAAATGAATCTCCAGACTACTTTCTATGCACATTGTTTACAAACGGCTTAATTATTTATGGAAAGAAACCATCCCATTGTATATCTGTCTGAATTTTTGAAAAATAAGTACAGGGAATAAAAATTAAAATCTTGTTTGTAAAGCACTGGATTAGCAGCAAGCAATCTGGGTTTTGTCTCCTTGGATAAATCTCTTAGATAGCTGGATCAAAGAAGTCCTTTGTGAAACAGAGCCTTTACTGAGATGTTTGGAGACTTGGAACATTTTCCAAAGTGATAACAATGTTGGTATCCAGCTTAATACAACTTTGAAAGCATTTTTTGAAAAATGGAATCAATTATAATGAAATATAATTCTTCTCCCATGTTATATTTGGTGATTACATTTGAAGTCATGCTATGTAATGTCAACTATTAAAGTGCTTTTACACTAGAAGTATATAAAAGTCCTCAAAAACTGTAAAACTTGCACCAATGAAAATATGCTTAGTTAACAAAAACTTACTCATATTCAGAAGTAATGCCTTAGCCAGCACATAGCAGTGCTTCTCATGTGAGATACATAGCTTTAGGTGAGCTTTGGACATGCTTCCTAGAACTTGAACTTCAGGCTCCAAGACGACAAGCTAGGCATCTGTGTTTGTTGCCTGTAAAGAGATCCCACCCACTGCCAATGCAAAATTTGAACTTACCACGGCTACCAAATCACTAATAAACGCAGCAACAATCCAAGAAAAGAAGTTAAGCTGCAATTTTTTGTTGGCACCTCCCTAAGAAATTTTTCAATCCAATTCAACAAAGGGGAAAGAAAAAGTATTGAAGCATTTCACTTTGGGGTTTTGATTTTACGAGTTGCTGGCAACTCTCCCTGTGCATGCGCATACACACACACACGCTCTGAAATAGTAAGAAATTAGCTTGACAGTTCAGGTATTTTGAAGGTGGGAAAAACAGTCTCTAAAGAGTTAGTTGTCTTTTTTTTTTGCATGCAGAAGTAAACTCCTTAAAAAGTCCCTACGATTTAGCATATAAATTGAATTCAGTTGATTAGTCTTTCTAAAATGTAAAGCTCTTGTCTCTTTCAAACACACTTTATGTCAGCTAGCAGGCCAGGACTTGACATACTCAAGTGAGGAAATCTCCACCTTCTTTTCACAGCACAGTACTAACTCATCTGCTGTTAATTCTTCATCCCAAGTTACACGCACAGCCATTACATCTACTTGAAAGCAACAGTCACTATTTACACTCAATTTTTATAATTTCCTGAGAAAAGGCTTGATTTCAGTGTGTTAAGCATTGTCAACACTCCTCAATACCCTTGTGTTCAGAAGTGGACAGCACTATTAGTACTCAAGCACATTACAAGATTCATGTAAAGCCTCTTAGTAAGGCTCTTCAAGTACAGCTCATTTCTCCCTATCAAGAGGGCGAGGCAACAGATACAGAAATAGGCCTCCTTAAAAATAGCTGTATTATATTTTTCTCTAAACAGAAAACTACAAGCTTATTTTCTCTGTAGCAATTTCATCAAATTGCCAATCTTGTGGTAATAGCTCCTTCTTCCTCCTTGGCCACAGGGACACATCACAGTGCACGTACTGTCCCAGGATGGAATTCTTTCACCAGGGAGCACTGTTGCAATGGAGTAGCAGCAAAGGATTTGATACAAGTTTTAAACATATTTCCAGAAGAATAACTCATTCACGTACCATCATGTCCACCCTGATCTCTACATACACTACTGTACCTCTTTACAGTAATGTTACAGAAGACACTGACTTTTCCAATGAGAGAGCCAAAGACTACCTGCTGACAACTATCTCTAGGTCTCAAAGCAAACAACATGAACAACAGCACAAATCATCGCATCTCAATGCGACCCACGTGGCATCTCAAGCACCAACTCAGTTATTAAAATGAATGCATTTGAAGCACAGGATTAACAAAAGAAACATTTTAACAATGCTTAACCTGACATTGTTTTAAAAATATAGTCTGTGGAACTATCAGAACATCAGCATGAAGGTGGCATGGAATATTGTGAGCAGTAACAGAAGGTGTTTATAGCTGTTCCACTGGCAAAAGGAAAGTGCTAAACACAAGCCTGAGCCTTCACAGTTGCCCCTGGCCTGCCACGAGTCCTGGACTTTTGGATAACTTTCTGTCCTTCCACCAAATGCAAATGCTGGTCTCTCCTGAGGTGTCCAAATTGTTGTTTTCAAGCTTTGATGTCTTTACACAATTCCCAGCAGTAGTTCTTAGCCTTTTACATTCTGACTTCTGTTTACTGATGCACTACTTCTCTAAGTGTAGTAGCACACCAATTAATTATACAGTAGTATGCCTAATCAGTTTTCCCTAGGGTTTTTAACAGAAACCCTTTGTATTTCTTAATGATTCCATGAGATTGTAACTATTTTTAGTTCTGCAACAAAAGACATAACAGTCTGCTGACAATACTATCTCCATAAAAGGTGAAACCGGTATTAAAACTGTTGATCCAAGCACACTTGAACTTTGGAGAATTCAGATTCAGTCTGGATTTTAAGATTAACATTTTTCTATACCATATAAGCAGTCAGCACTTTTAGACAAGAAATACAAATGAAGAAGAAAGACTGGAACTGAAGAATTGATGTGACCTACTTTTCATTTTAAGATGTAAACCAGATACATTCAAATTAATAGCAGTTTCCACTGCCTTAACACAACGCTACCACCAATTGGTCAACAGTAGTCCAACCATTTTCTGAAATCAGTTTGACATGCCCTGACTTATTCTGAAAGAGGACATGTGCTTTAAATACCCAAGATCACTCTTCTTTAGTTCTAAGGCAGACATCCACAAACTCTCTTTAATATAAGGGAGAATTCAGGATTTCTTAAAAAACAAACAAAAAAACCCAAACAACCCACCAAAACCAAACCAAACCACAACAAACTACTAAAAGTCCAAATCAGTAAGAATCCATCCAGCTTCCACACCACAAAAGCTCAGAAAAAGTAGTACCAAAAAAATCAGTTTGGTGGACTTGTGCTGGACTGTGCTGGAGCTGGTGACATTTTTGGCCTAACTGTGTCTCCTATTAGTAGGAGTCATAACTAAAAATCTAAGTAGACAGCTGCCTAACTATAAAACTGTAAATCTTGTAAGGTCATAGAAGAGCTGATGTCAGAAGAAGCCTCTAGAGATTGCCTGGTGGAGCTCCAGCTCAAAGCAGGGTCAACTACACCTCAGGGCTGTGTCCAGTTCCACAACCTCTTTGGGCAACGCGATACAGTGTTTGACCACAGGCATAACAATACACACAAAAAATGAATCCAAAGTAGATATTTAGCTTTCGTGTACACATTTTATGTACCTTTTGCCTGTCCTCCCCCACCCAGTGAAATGGCAGCACTGCACACATACTTCCTATCTGCCACCCTTGTTTATATGCTTGAGTCACAGCGCACACAGCAACGGCACTGCTGACACCAAGTAAGCTCAGGTGCTCTTAACCAGCACATCGGCAAGACTGGATTCCAAGATGCTGCTTTTAATTCTTAATTTTACCTATTCCCCAAATCAGAAATGAAGATGTGCCAGAGATAATTTCCACCTTATGAAAGCAGCTCTCTCCAGCATTCGATGGGGACCTGTCTGCAAGGCTGAACTGTATCTCTATACAGTTCCTTTTGTCCTGTATTTGTTCTTTGATGTACAAATACGCCACAGACTAAGCGGTGATCTCTTTGATGTTGAACTTTTATTCTTCATTGTAACTAGTGTGCTTACAAGAGCAGCTGCCAGTCATTTTCCCTTCTAAACATTCAAATTTCATGAGGCACTTGCTTTATGAGTCAGTTTTCTTAGTAACTTGTTTTCAAAATTTCCACAAGAACTGTACTGCTCTTCTGGAATGATAACTTGATTAAAAAGCAAGATCCAATCAGGTTTTTCAGGTATTACAAATTGATACAAGCATTAGCTAATATATCTGAATGTATTTAACAAAAAGAATAATTACCTAGTAAAGCATTTCCTCTGTTTCTTTTAGATAACGTGGGCTGGTGCCCGGACTCTGACATCAGGAATAATGTAAAACCAAGGCAAGCATGTAGTGGTACCTCTCCAGCTCCTCTGCCAGCCTCCAGCAGTCCACAGTTCAGGGGCTTCCAGTGCCACAGGCAGACTGGTTTTTCATAATGCAGAGTATATACATAAAATTTTAGACCAGCAGTACCAAGGCAGATTCAATTACAAAGTTACTTCTGTGACAAGACACTAATCAATGTTGCAGGAAGAACATGTCACGAAGCAAAAATATATCACCAGGACATGCTAGAGCTCCCAGTGTGAGACACACGAAAGAGTTTCTACTCTGAAGCACTTGTGTGAGAGCTTTTGAATCAGTCCTGAGAGTAGAAATTTTTTGCAGTGAGTTTTTGCCATTCTAAAGGTCTCTGCTTTAGAGCAACCTTTACGTTTGGCTCCGTTTCCCTTCTGTAAGTATAAACACTGCGGTTGAGAGGGAAAACATAGTAAGAAAATTAGAGCATTTTGGAACAGTGACAGCAAGGACAGAACATTTCCCCATACTGAGCTCTAGGTTTCCACAACAAAATCAGTACTGCTACTGATGCCACTCCCCAAGACAGATAGTTTAAAGATACATTGTCAGAGTACCAGCCAAAGAAATGCACTACCTTGAACATTTTAATTTCAATTCAAAATTTTAAAGTGAACAAAACATATTACAGTTTAGTAATTTTTACTAAGGCAGAAAAAAAGACTCTTAAATGAAACAGATTTGTTATAGACACTGATGACTTTTAGAAAACATCTAGCTGCTCAGTAACACAAAGGGCATGTTAAGAGCTAGATGTATTCAAAGGAGGCTGCACTCCAGTGCTAGCCGGGCCAGGCAGCCAGGTGCTGCACTCTACCTTGCTGGCTGGGAACTACCAAGTTATTCCCAGAGATACCAGCAGATTTTTAAGAAACCTAGTTAAATAGAGGCAGCCATAGCAACACTGGAAGCAGCACCTTTTCGGGGCCTTTTCAGGTCCAGGCAAAAGTTATTTCCCGTGCTCCCCCAGATTCTATCATGTGCAACCCACCACAAAAAATGCAAGGCTGAAGTATTGCTCGTGTTACTGAGAGGTTCCATACAGTTCCTATCCGAACATCCCATGAAGGCGGCAGGAGAGAGAATTTTGATCCTCCTTGAAGGGAACGAGAGGAAAAAAATCTATTCCTTTACTTCGTTTCCTCCAGTGGCCCCACTCCAGCCCAGTGCCTTTCCACACTGCTGCCTGCCACAGGTGCTGCCAGCCACGGCTGCTCTTCCGGCTATCTCTGGGGAGCATCTGGGGAGGGAGGAATGCCCTAGGCCGGTTTTCCCCAGCCATTTAGAAGGCGCCTATGTATATGAGGTTTCTTAAATGAAACATCTCTGGCTCTTTAATTAACCTGTCTGGGTTTTTTATTATCTGTTGATACAAGAATCTATCCAGCAGTTATAAACATCTTTATGTAGTCATATTTTAAGCAAATACTTCTTTTAATTCAACAACACACTCACGGTACAAGAAAAACTCTACCCAAAGCTTAACACAATGCATCCCTGTCCATCTAACAATTGCAGGGAGTGTCCCTTTGAAGGAAAACAAGGCCGACCGCAAGCTCAGCTATGCCAGGTGATCAGTAACAATCTGCCCCTCTCTGTGCGGCAGAGCGTGACCCTGCAGCAATAGTTGCAAACACACCTCCAAAATCCTGGAGTGCTCCAGCCTGATGTATGAGGCCTAGTACCAAACACAAGTTTCGCTTACATTTATATCATCCAAAATGGGTTAGTAATATAACACCAAGCACACAAACATTTCTACAGGAAACTAGCAGGAGCTAGTCCAAGGAGGGGAAAACCCAGTGACAATCTACAACAAGCAGTTTTCTGCAGTGCAGAAGATTGTTTTATTAATTCCTAAATTGATCTTCAACCTATCCCTATAAATTTACTAGAAAATGTGTGTTTTGTCACAATAAATACTCTGCCAGATCAAACACCAAGATGAGCTAATTGATTTAGCTAAATGGAAAAATGCACCCATTATGCATAACACTATAGTCCATACAACAGGAAGAGAGCAGCTATTGTTGCTCCCATGAAGTAAAGCAGTTTATTCCATTCAAATGTAACTCAGAATTGAAGCACGAAAATGTTTACATACACAAAGGAATCTCCAAATGTTTTGATGACCAGGGATCACTTTTTACTGGCTTCCTACACTCTACCTAGAGTAGGGGCTTCAGTCAAAGAGCACCTGTGGCTTAAAGATAATTTAACTGTCTTTTGGGTTGAGAAGATAGATGACAGTTCCAATCATGTCCCATTAGGCACAGGGCCAAGTAGAGAAGGCCGGACAAGAGAGTGCTTCTCTCAGTATTCAGAGTCAGGTTAACATCAGCTCCCATGTGTTTTAGCAACAATTAGCCCATAGCACAGTATTGACTCCTAAGAGCCCTAGCAGTCCCACAAGAGGTGTGAATTAAGAGCCATGTACAGTGAGAACTTGATTTCTAATCGGACAGTGTAAATTGTACTAAGTCTTAAACTGAAAATGATACTTGGATGAAGGGCGAAACGTGCTGACCTGATCTTGACTTTCTTGGTGCTTTGGAGATAAAGGCAGAAATTCTGTACCACCAACACATGCCAGAGCACAGTCTTGTCCCTTTTCAAACTGCAGTGGATCCTGAAAACCTGAGGCTCTACATATAGTCCTACTTTCACTGTACTGGTTCATCCATTCTGAAACCACTATTCTGAAAAACTAAGACAATTCTGTCTAAAATAAAAATCAGCTGAAACAAACACAGCTTTCAACCACATTTTACAAACATGTCACCGAGTTTTTTAAGATTATGTAACTAAAGCAGTTCAAAATACCACCCTATCTCACTTGTATAATTTGGTATATAGAAAATCCCAATGCTTCAGATGCCTCTCCTTTTGCATTTGTACCAGCAGAAACAAATCCATCAGTACCTGTGAGAGCTGAAAGTAGAAGCTATGGCCATACATACCTCCGGCGGGTTTCCATTTCATGCAGTTAACAAAATGCCAGCACAAGTAACAAAATCGTTAGGACTTCACGGATAGAATCACAGAACAGTTTGGCTAAAGTTATGTTGAATGCTTGTATTAAACAAATAGCACAGTGCAGAAGATGGCATGTGCAAACAACGACAGTGTAGAAAGCATTCTCAACACACCAGGTGTAAGCAAAGGTGGCAGGAGGCCCAAGTACGTCCCCCCAGCACCATGCCTGCAGCACCTCCAACCAGCACCATCTAGAGCCAGTGAAAAGCAATCCCAGCACACAGGAACACAGCCCATGGTACTCAGTCAGTCAGACAGAACCCCAGTTGTGGTCATTTCAGGTTGAAAGAACACTCTGACAAACCCTTTGTCACAGTGCATCTGTCTGTGTCATGTTTTAATGTCACTTTTCCGCCCCCTTGCTTGAGAGTGATCAACTCTTTCTGAAGTGCATATTTAAGAGTCATGCAGCTGGTTTTGTGAAGCACCTTGTCCCAGGATTCAATGGCAATAAATAACACAGCATTTCAAAGAACATAAACATTACACAATAATTACATGGCTGATACCCTATAAGTATGCTGACTATTCTGTTTGCATTGTTCAGGAGTGAAGAGGTTGGACTTATTTACATCCAAGTAGCTTTAATTAAGCTTTGAGATAAATGCTCTTAAAATGAAAGCTGGGATGATTATACCTCTCTCGACATTGATTTTAGCCTAGATGGCTACATATGGAGCATGACAAAAGGCCCAAAGGCTGGAATCGCACAAACAGAAAAGCCACAAGCTACGGGTCCTAGATCCCTCTCCACCACATAGGGAAGAAAACAAAAAATGCAGTGAAATCGTGACCTTACTGAAGCCAACTGCTTCCGCGTAGCGGAGCCAGGTTGTGCGCTCCAGGGCAGCAGTGGTGGGTGCTGCTGAGCATCCCCCCGTTGGTGTGCAGGTGAGCTGCCCCCAGCCACAGTTGCTAACCACAGCAGGTACAGGCACTGCCTTTGATGGCGAGGGCAGCAGGCTCCACCCACAACCCCGGCCGGCGTTGTGGAAAACCCAACTTCTTGAGGGGGACGCTCACTTTCAGTGTCAGAGATTCATCCAAGGAGTGCAAGGAGCCGTCTCAGAGCCTGGGACTACGAGGCTAGTGGCAGCCTCAGCTTTGTGCTTCCTCGCAGACGGGACAGACAGAGCGCGTGGTGGCAGGCGGCAAGGGAGACACCCTAATGTTCACAACACTGAACTCAGATTTTCCTGGACATCCATTTGCTCCTGTCAACACGAAGGCTTCACTTTCTCCTGACACCAAAAAGGGAAGGAAACGCTCATTTAATCCCATTTTTCCACAAAAATGGGAATCTGAGTGCAAACCTGTGCAGGTAGAGAATCCCAGCGTAGGGCACTGGTACCGCAAGGAGCTCTCTCCAGCACAGTGACTCTTCCAAGGCTGTTAGCAAGCTCCCTGCTGCAGATAACCCCCACTCCAAAGAGGGGAACAGCACGACACCCCATGAGTCACTGCCGCCCTGACTCACTCCTTGGTGTTCTCAACATAAGGTGCAGGCAACTGGGAAGCAGCCTGAAACTACACTGAGCTTGCCAACCTATGTTTTGCAGAACTTCTTAGCTTAAATGCCTCTAGCAAGAAAAGCGAAAAAAAACTGAGCAAACTCAAGACTTTGTTAACCACTGGCAAAGCTCCCTTTAGAACAGTATGGAGCATAAAACCAAAGTTCACCTGCCAGTTCCCCCAACAAGGCTTTTTGCTTCAAGTGTTCAGTCTGTAGGGAATTTTGGTTTCATCCAAAAAGCAGAGAGGACAGCACTGTACAGAGTCACCTTTTTCTTACATCCTTATTCTTGGAAGACAGAATCTTCCCCTTCCCTGTTGATGTTTATTGGGGGGGAAAAAAAAAATCTTCAAAAAGAAACAAGATGTTTAGAAGACAGCTGCAGCTCCATTAGTTATGTGCATATGCCTTAGATATCAGTCCACAAGGAAAAGACAAATCACAAAAGGAGAAAACTACTGCTCACTTGATCTCAGCTGAAATCGCAAATTACAGCACACAGATAAATACAAAAAAGGTGAATATTTATTTTTTTTCCTCACATTGCACACAGCAAAAAACCACAGAGAAATTCTAAAATGTATCAAGTCTGACTGTAATAAATTCTTGTCATACACAGTTATTGTGCACAATATAAAAACTTATCTCATGGGAATGAAAAAAAAAAAAAAACACCAAGAAAAGAACACACTGCATCTCAACTTCCTCTAATTCTAGATAGAGAATTGCAAAGTTAGACAAAGTTGTGTGTATCTACTCAGGATAGAAACAAAGATTTGACAGTTTTGATTTAGTACATGTACTTTAGAAACAGACCACTTCAGAATTCTCTTATGTAGTGAAGTACTAACAACCCTACCAGTAATTAGTACATGATAGTGATCATTTCTGTATAGTACTGTTGGAAAGAAAAGCAAGAAAGAAGTCTTAAAATTCCTTTAAGATTAAAATCGAGTGCTACATCACCCTAGAAAAAAACCCAAACATGCAAGGTTCTCTATAATGAGGAGTAAGAAATCAGTTTCTTTCATACATGCCGCACAAGTAATCTGATATAAAGAGAATTCAGTTCTTGACAGAGGTCTATAGACACTACTCCCCAAACTCATAAATGCCAATACAAACATTCATGTTGCCACTGCAGAGCCAAGCTGCAGAGCTGCAGGCCATTCTCTTGCATCACATGCTGAACCAGTTGCTATCTGCCCCGGTCCCCAGCATCAGCTCACTGGATAAAACATGATGACATTTCAAATTCGTGCAGAGCCCACAACCCAAACACCAGGGATGCTTAACTACACCTCTACAGCCTCATCCCTTAAGGGATTTTAATTTTTTTTTTTTAGAAGAGGGTACAGAAGTTCTTACATGGTGCCCACAGAACACCCCAGTTTTGCCCCAGTTATTAGAATTATCCTAGAACAATTATTTTTAATATTGTACTGCCAGCCAGCTGGAACAAGCTCACCATTTTAGCTAGGCAAGAATTGTACGTAAGTGTAAAGAGTTTGTTCTAGTGAGATGTTCGGTACCCACAGTTTTCACTGACTTAAACAGGACATACAGATTGTCTGTACTTGAAAGGAGTGTCCCCAGCTGAGACTTGTACAGAGCATGCAACTGCCTTTGATTATCACAGGGTGAGACATAAAGACATATTTCCTCTTCTTTTACCTGCAAACCTGGAGTCTTTCAAAGGGCCTGAAAAGGACATTTCAGTAATAAACCTCAAAACCAATCTTACCCTGTGAATGTGATGCAACAAATGTCTTAGGTACAAGTAAGTCATTCACGTCAGTGTATGAAATTAAAGCAGCAAGAAAACGGCCTCTCAGCTAGCGATTCCAAAGGCCAGATTCAGTTAATATTTAGTCAACAGAATTTCTGTACCAGGTCATTTGCTAAATTGGATTCGACTTTGAATAGTGCCACAGCGAAGGCAAATTTAAACATACTTCAATTTGTAAAGCAACTTTTTTTTAAACCCATGGTAAGATATTTTTTTCCATAGGCACTTATTTACTAATGAAAAACACAGAGTAATTACTAATGTGCTGTCAGGTTGGTGCCAAGATCCCTGACAAAAAACCCGTCAGAAGGTCAGGCTTGAGTGAGCAGCAGGCAGCACTGCGTAGCCCCCGGCCCGCCTCCCCGCAGCCCGGCTCCGCAGAGTCCGCAGCGCGGAGGCCGCGGCAAGCAAAGCCCTCCGCTCTCCCTGCAGCGAGGGAAAGCCTGCTCGCCTGCCCAGCCACAGCTCAGGCACTCACAAGAGACACAGCAAGATCCAAAAATCACCTGCGCTAATGAGGAAACCAACAAGCTCTATTTCATTAAATAGGTATTTTCAAATGATTGGATTTTCATGCAGAGACAGTCTCAGTTGAAAAACAAGTAATACTTTCAACGATCCTCACACAGACACCCGAGGTGGAACAGTTTTCCTTACAATCAACAATTACTTCTACTCATCTAGTCATTCCTCCACAAAACAGCAACAGGTTCAACTTTGTTGATGTCTAAACAACAAACATTATAATTAGTAGCTCAAATACCACCTTGACAGTAAATATACATGGGTAGAAAAAGCTTAAAAATTTACATCCACTTTCTCACCTATCTCTTCTCAGAAATGACTGTATGAGGGACAGTAAAAGTATTGCTAGGTTCATTTTCGTATTTTATAAACTCACCAGTAGACCGAACCCTTCTGTCTGGGCCTGACTGACCCCTGTCACCAAGTACTGCAGCTCTCAACATACCAGACCTGATTCGCCCTCTCTATAAAGTAGGTACAAAAAAACCCCAGTAAAATACCACACTTTTTAATCTAGCTCCTTTTGCCTTGTGCTCACCCCCAGTTATGTTCTGGCTTGACAACTGAATCCATGTTTCTACTCCAGCACAGAGCACTTGCTCACCAATTCATAGTGTTTAGCCCTTTTCTCTTTGAAGTCAACCTTGGAGCTTCTGCCAGTGAAGACTCACAGGAATCTGATCTGTACCAATGAATACTCTAGTGAAATGATCTCATTTCTTTGCAAACTTTTACTGGTAAGCATGTAAAGTTGCACCCTCTCTTAAAGCTATGAGCTATGAAACAACTGGTCTGTGTGTACTATGAAAAAAGAATGCCAGGCTTCCTGAATTCTCTACACAAACACTCAACAGTTACTAGATGGTTTTAAAAAGCCCATCAATCTACAAAATACTTAGTCATTATGGACTTTGATGCTTTACCACTGTCTATCTTCTTAAAAATAGACAGAAAAAAAACCTTGCTCTCCTCTCTGCTTGAAACCAAAAAGTTACATTTCTTGTCACACAGTCTGTCTGAAGGACATGTTCAGCCTCTTCATAGGAGTAGTCTGTTTCCCAGCTCTTTAAGTGTGCTAGTGCAGCTATGGATGGGCTGACAGCTGGCCAAAACCTTTCATCGTTCAAACCTGTACGTATAGTGTGGAAGTCTGAGAATGTTTCGAAATGAAAGTAAGTGCATTTGTCAGAACATTAAGTTGCATGAAAAACGCAAGGACTCACAAATTAATTTCACATGGTATCGATTTGGGCTACCTGAACAGCAACAGGAAGGGACTTAACATCCTTCTTTTTAACTTAAAAAAAATAAAACTAGTATGGAAATCTGGAACATCACATATTCTCCTCCAGATCATGACTTTTTGCACATCAACTTCAGAATGGTAAAAGATCAGAAGAAACAGAAGATGCCATTACAGCATTAAGAATAAAAAAAAATATTACATTCACCTACGCATTTCACATTTTTCCCTTGTACCTTTAAGCTACAAAAACTGCATTCCCTATGCTACCGGTCTACTTCTCTCAAATCACAATATTGGAATGCAGATCTGTTATTTCACAGCAGTCAGAGGCCACTTCAAGATAAATGACAAAACATTTCCTCCAGCTGAGCCCTGTCCAGCAAATTCGAGAAAGGATAAGAAAGCAAGGAAGTTTTTCAATACATTAGAAAACTAAATAGTATGAAACATGGGTGAAATGTACTACAGAAGTATTCTGTAAAAAGTACAAAGACCTAAGTGTTTTGTAATAAACCTATCAGGAATTACAATTTAAAAGCCAAAAGCTGGGTTCTGCCAAGATTTTACATTGGTGTCGAAATTGGTTTATATGAAAACCCTGAGACAGAAAAATAAAATAAAAAAAAATTCAAAGACTTGCTGAAAATCATCTGCCTGCTCTTGTACGATACACCTTAAGTCTATGTCCAGAAGCATACAAGGCAAATACACCTTACAAATTGTTTTGTATACCTTCCTTAATTTTCTTTTTTTCTTTTCCTTCATTTATTTGATAGTTCTAACATCCTTGTGAGGGATATACTGATTTCTTATCAGAAAACATAGAATTGGAAGGCACTGCTAAACATCCATGTACTTAAAAAAACGCATTTCCTTTTGCTACAGATGCAAGTATCTGAATCGATGCAACTACATTTTCTTGTGAAATACATGCAGCACGGCTAATGATTAATGAATATAGTGCTTTTCTTTTTATTCATATAGGCTCTCTCCAAGAAAAAAAAGCAGCTTAACAATTGAAAATTACTCTGCCTTAAACACTATGCTGCTACTGGTGTACGCTACCTACTGTTCTTGCAAAGTAGAAAAATAAAGGAACAGTCTCTAGCTGAAACAGAATTTAATCTTCTTTTTCCAAGTAATTATTTTTAAATAAGAAACTTCACCTACAAAACCTAGTATTTTAGTGGAGGCATTCAATTCCAGCGTCAACTGTGATATTCGTCAGATAAGTTTTGAAACAGTATCACGTTTAAATAAGGTGGTTACTGGGTTTCGATTTATTTATTTATTTTAACAGCTGTAACTTTAAAAATGCTGCCATGCAGAGTTCTGCCCTGTCCTTCATTTTAATAAGAAACCAGGCAAGCTGAAAACATACATCTGAACTTTTGATTTCTCATTAAAAACTCTGACTCTCTTCAGTCTGCTGTGTCCCCTCATTAAGGGCTCGGATCGGCACGCAGAAAAAAACTCAGTGTTTAAAAAAAACCCAAATCACTAAGTAGCTCCAATTTTTACTTCTATTCCAAAACCTTTTAAAAATGAGCAGCTGTATCTTAAGATGTCATCTTAGCCCCACCGGCTACCTACGGGATGCTGTACTTTCTTCTCCCCTTTGCTATAGAGGGGTTTTGCAGTACGCATTTTCTAAAAGGGTTTGTAGAAAGATCAGACAGCTCGTCTCCGCTTCATACGGTTTCAGCCACGTTGATCGCAACCCCTCTCCCTCTGGAAAGCCGGGCAGGCAGACAGGCGCTCTCTCACCCTGTAACTCGTACGCGGCAGCATGAAGCGCAGCGGCTCCGCGGGATTACCGCTCCACTCCGCGCCGCTGCCCGCACCGAAATACTGCGGCGGCAGCGCCGGGCAGGACTTAGCCACCCCGTTCCTCCGAGAGCGCCCACAAACCACCC
>NW_008585846.1:0-5381 GCF_000691845.1 Merops nubicus | reverse complement strand
GGTTCTGCTGGCTGGGTTGGGGTTGGGCTGGGTTCCACTTTGGGTTTCCCGTAGAGGTACTGAATACCTTGCTTGTCATCCTCGCTCAGGCTCAGCGGGTAGCGGAAGATGTAGAAAGGAGACATCAGTGACTTGGAGACGGACGTATGCTGCAGGCCCAGGACGTGGCCAAACTCATGAGCAGCCACTTGCAGGAGGTCAGTGCCTGCAAAGGGAAGAGATGGGAGACGCTTTTGCCTTGTGTGCGACAGGCAAGCTGTGCCTGCAGAGCAGGCCCCTGCCTCCCAGGCTCACTTTCACCTGTTACCAGCCTCTGAACGTGAACTGAGCCCCACTGCAGGATTCTAACACGAGGAAAGAGAAATCTGCCTTTGCTACAGTGCTCATGGGTTGTTGTCCCCCAACTTTTCCTGTGTTTGTGTGTGTTTTTTAGGGAGTCAAAAGGCATAATTAAGAAATCCACTGTTCCAGGAGCACCATGAGTGAATCCTTATGCTCAGCTATTAACCTGGGCACGTTGGTAAGCTGTCATTCTGTAGCCAAGGGACTCTTGCACCTCATCAGCTACCAGGAAGAAAAGGGTTTTCCACACACTTTTGGAAGGGAGAAATTTGCACAAAGGAAATCTGGCCTGCAGATGTAGGCAGCCAGTGGTGGAGTTGGTCTCCAGCCAGCCAGCCTTGGGTCCCATTTGTATCAGATCCACTGTGGAAGCACCAGCATGAGTGAGGGAACAACGCTGGGATCAAAATTTGCTCATGGCTGTTGTCACACAGGCGGCAGAGGGAGCTCATTTATTGCTTGTGTGTGGACTGTCAAGCAGGTGACATTTAGAAATAAATCCATAAAAAAATTATCCTGTGTCAAGGCCTGAGCCTTCTTTGCCAGACTCAAGTAGATGTATGAGAGATCGTGTCCTAGGAATATATGACCTTGGAGCATCTAGTGAAGGAGAGCGGGAAAAGTGGATTTCAGTATGCAAAAATGTGTCATTTGGCAGGGGTTGGTTAGCTTCCAGTGGCTCCTCTTTGAAGTTGCTAAGTTCCAAGGAAAGCTGGGAGAGAGGCGTGTTGAGCAGCAGAGCTTGTGAGCGGGGTTGTTTGTTGACAAGTCCAAGCGTATTCGTTCGCTCACCTTCAGCCAGAAATCCTCCAAGCTGCAGCCCGGGCGATGGGAACGGCAGGCCCAGCCTCTCTGCTGCAGGCAGGACCTCCCTTCCCTGCTGGCTCCAAGGGGAGCAGGTCACTCCTCAGCACCTGGGCAGGGTGGAATGGGGGGATGCAGCTGGGAGGAACCCCTGGGAAGGTGAAGCCCTGTCTTCCTCTCCTGGTCAGCTGTGCATTGAGGCGATGAATTTGCGTGGCACTGACCCAATTAAATCAACACATCTGGGTCAGCTGAGAAAGTGGGATTTCCATGTCAGTGATTTATTACAAACTTTCAGACACTTCTGTTTAGCTTGGCAGGCTCCTCACTTGATGCTTTCCAGCATTGGCAGATCAGTCCTGCTATCGTCAGGTTCTCAGGGGGAGGTGAACCACAGCACGCCTGAAGGAGCTGTGCTCGGGACCATCACTGTGTCCCTCACAGAAGGTCCTCCACGTGGAACCCTGCTTCCTGCATGGCTCGGGGGTGACCCCAGGGCACACTTTAGCCCTCCTTGTACTTCTGCTCTCCTGTCTGTAAGATGAGGCTAAGGATTTCCCTGTCTCACTGAGAGCTGAGTCAAGGATTTATCCATGTTTATATCACAAAGCTCTTTTCAGCATATTAAATGGCAATTAGCTGCAAAGAGCTTTTACAGCATTGATTTATGGAAGGTGTAGGGGGGAAAAAAAGGCCATGGAGTAGTGCAGGATTCTGATGGAAACTGGCATCCATTTTCAGTTCCTGGTTTGCCTCTGACCCTGTCTTTGTGGGAGAATGTAGGAAATTCTTTGACTACACAGGCAGCCCCAACAGAGGGTGAAAACCAGCAGAGCCCACCCTTTCCCTCAGGAGCAGAAACGCTTCTGCAGAAAGGTCTGGTGCTCTGTGGTTCTCATTTTGGGTCAGCATGAGCAGGTTCAGAGACAGAGCAATCCTGTGCCCCATGCAGAGTCAAATTCCTGTACAACTGACAATGGCACGGACCCTAGGGGAGCCCACCTGAGCCCTGAACATCAATGTCGCCAAAATGTTTGGGAAACTACAGAGAGGCAGGGCTTTAACTTGGGCTTTGTGATGGTTTCTTTGTCCCTGTCGATAAACTGGGAAGGAGGAGGAGGGGCTGACCTGGGTTAATAGTGGTGGGTTTTGCAACCAATGCTTTGGGCACTGATCCAGATGGTCACAGGCAGTACCGCAGTATCTCATGAGATACTGTGACACCAGACCCTGAGTGCCCGAGCAGAGAGCTACCAGCTTGGATCTATTATTAGCAAAAGTCAAAAAAAGAGTCCTGACTCGACGTGACGTTGTTTATGGTCAGAGCATTCCCAGGGCACAGGGACAGAGCTGGAGCCTGGGTGCCTTCCCTTTATGGACTTGTTTGAGGGCAGAGAGTGAACTGTGTGTGCAGGGCCTGGGGCTGAGGCTGTCCTTTGGAAGACAACTGTGTCATCTGGTGCTTGAACTTCAGTTTTCCTTTAGCCTTTCCCTGCTTTCTTTCTAAGGCTCCTGCCAATGTGGGGTGCAATTCCCAAGTGGCAGGGCACGTGGCTGGGCAGAGGAGCTGTCTCTCTTACTACCCCCCCACAGGGGGAGCCCCCTGGGAAGCCAGGGTCCTGGTGCTGGACACAGGTTTTGCTGTGGCGGACAGACAACAAGGAGGGGCCTGAATGCTAACAGGAGGCTTGTAAGTGGTGGGAGAAGAAAATCCACGCCACAAAAATGATGGTCGCCTCTCGATTTTACAGGCTCCCTGCTCACACCACAACGGAATCGTTTCCAAGCACACCCATAAGCATCCTGGAGCGTCCAGAGCTCCCCTTGCAGCAGTACTGTACCCAGGTTGTTCCCAATCGTCCAGGTCTCATCATAGTCAAAGTGGACATCTCCCTCCCGGTGAGTCTTGGGGAAGAACGCGTGTGCCAGGATCCCTCCGGGCCCGTCAAAAGGCAAGTTGTCTCCATGCCAGTACCTGGAGGGAAGACACATTCCACCTCAGACAAACAGCCGTGGACCTCCACTGAACAGCATCCTACGGCAAAGGTCCAGAGCCACTGTGAGCAGACAGCAGCGCCCACTCCCATCCCGAGTTCATCCCACCAGTGCAGCTCAGCTGCTCGGAGCCCTTCGATTCCCACAAACCTGGTTCTGCACCGGGGCGCTGAGGAAGCAGAGCTTGTTCACACAAGCCCTGGGGAGTTTGTATGTTTTCTCAGGGATGTTTCTCTCCTCCCCCTGTCCAGCTTTCAGCCCAAAGCTGGCCATGGAGCCTAAAGAATTAAGGAGGTGACTGCTTAAGCCAAGATTAAGTCATCATAGCTGAGTGCTGGGGGGATGTGGAGGGGCAACCGGCAGCGAACCCGTCCAAACCCTAAGGTCCTCACCCAAGCCAAGCCTGCTGCTGACTAATGAAGGAGACCCACGAGAGATGTGGCCACTTCAGAGAGCTGGGGGAGGCAGAGGAGAATCACAGCATGCAAATCTGTCACTGCTTGGACAATCTCCACTGCCTTTCTTAGAGCTGTGCAAACACGCAGCAGAGGGAAGTCTTTGCCCCCGTGCATATTTTGCCAAAAGTGAATTTCAGGCTAGGAGCCAAGATTCATTTAACCAAGAAACTGTATTTGTCTTTGGGCAGACAGTTATGTTGTTCAGTCAAGGGACAGGATGGAGGACCTGAAGATGGAAAGTCAAAACAAATGCTTAGGAAAACAGCCTGTGGGCAGAGGAACATAAATACACCAGGAAAATTAATTAACGATCAGTAAGGGTACTCTGCACAGCCAGCATGGGACAGCTGCACTTTCACCAAGCAGCCCACAACTGACCAAAAAAAAACCAAAACCAAAAAAATCCCAGTGTTTGAAAGCAGAAATAGGAGCCTCCATTTAAGTGTCTAAGAGGTGTGCTGGCAACTCTGCTCTGGTTAGGGGCTCGGAGTCTTGTGTGCAGGGTTGCTCCTCTGTCTGGGAGGAGGGTGCTGCTGCCCACCAGGCTCACCTTGTGAAGTCGATGATGATATCAGCCCGTCCCTCCTGCACCTCGGTGAAGGTCAGCGGAGTCACATCGCTCCAGACTTTCAAAGCTTCCTCGATGGTCCTTCTCACTTTAGCTTTTACCAGTTGCCACGGGAACCTGATAATTCTGAAAGGCAACAGACACTGGATGAGGAGAGCATCAGCTGCTGTCCCATGGACACTACTGTCATGAAGACACTAGCTGTAGGACCATTGCCACTATGGCTGCCACTCTCTCCCAACACCAGAACATCTCCAATCCATACAAGCACTGCTCTGGCACCCTCTTCGAGCAACATGTGCAGCAGATAAATCCCATCAGTGTTGATAAAAAGCTCTGGAGACCTTTGCAGATCTGTGTGTTTCTGGAGTGAAGTGCTGTGGCATTTCTCAGCTCTGTCTCCTGCGAGTCCACCCCAACAGAGGTGTCCGGGAGTCGTGTGATGTGACTTCTCCTCCTCAATCTCTACATTTTTTGCCCCTGGAAACCTGGGCTCACTCAGAGCAGCTGCTGCCTCTTCCACCCTCCTGTAACATAAGCAGACTGTAGATTCAGCCATGGAGGGAGCTTTCTTTCCCTTCCATTAACAGTGTTGGAGTGTGTTCCTCTCTGCTGTGTTTCTTTCTTTAACACTGTGGACCAAAAAAAAAACCAGAAGCCTTTGTGTTATCTACAGCCCCCTAACGTGAGGAACTGTCTCCTGCATTTAATTAAACAGAAGATGATTTACATGCTGTCAAGGTCCATACGAGAGTGCTCACTTCTCCACTAGTGCCCGTGCAGGCAGCTGGGGAGGCAGCACACCCCCCCCGCCAGCCTCTTGAGCAGACTCACAGGCGAGAACGTGTGGGGCGATCGGGGCAAAACTTGAGGCTGAAGTCTTGTTTATGGGAACATCAATAACAGCTGAATGAAAAGGTCTTTTCAACATAAACTGTGAGGTGAGCCCAGAGCGGGGTGGCTGTGGGGGCAAAGGCACTGCAGGAGAGGGCTGGTGGAGGCTCAGCTCGGCAGGCGGTGGGGTTTGACATGGGGAGGTGAATGTGTGTGTGGGGGTGCTGAAGCAGGACGGGCTGAGGTGCGACGCGATGGCCGCGCAGGCTGGGTATGGGCAGGGCCGGGGGCAGCTGTGTTCATGGTGGTGTGTGCACGAGGGGATGTGGAGGCGCTGGGCGAGACCCCGACGGTGGTTCAGCATGAGGCTCCCCCGGCCC
>NW_008585845.1:0-15623 GCF_000691845.1 Merops nubicus | reverse complement strand
GGGCAGGGTGCTGCACCACGCCCCACCAGCGACCGCCCAGCTTCTGGCACACCGTGCTGAGCATCACAAAGATGTCTCACATCCACTAAACTTAATAACAGGATTGCTTAATAACAGAGTTGCTTAATAACAGAAGTGTAGAAAAAGTTTGGCAACTCTAGAGAGTGGATGTAAGAGTTTTATATTTTAAGAGCTTTTGAGACTAAAATGCATGAGCATCTGTAATAGTCTCAAAATATTTTGCTTCCAGATGGCTGTACCAAGTACAAAACGGTTAGAACTAAATGCTCAGCAATACTATTTTCATGTAAATATCCATTCAGCCTCTCTGTACAAAACACACGGCAGAACCAGTGAACCAGAACATGCTCCCAGTATGCCCAGGAGAGACCGTGGTGGACATTTTCTGAAAGCAATTATGCAGATGTAAAACAACCCCCCCGTGCACGTGAATCCACTTTTCTCCCAGTTTGCCACTTCTTCGTCAAAGCCTCAACAAAATTTTGCAGCCAGGTTATTTTCTCCCCTGGCAAATGGCTGAAAGACATGTTGAAGTGAGCTCTGAAGGGAGTGCTGCTTCACAGGTAAAAATGGAGAGAGCAGGAGTTAATGTGAGGCGTTTCTGTGGAGCTCATCCAGTGCATTTTAAATTGTATTAGCAGGTTTGCTTGGACAGAAGGGATAGAAACCAATTCCTTTGGTTTTGTCATACATGGAGTTACATATGACACTGGGAGTTCCTGTAGTGTCTGCTGCAGCTTGTACTAATTGAATCAGTTACCTCAACCATTGGCTTCACCTGGTCTAAAGTGAATCCCACCTGGAGCTGTGTGCCTTACCTCCCACTTACACTGTGAGTACAACCCCAGCTCCCAGCAGTGGGTGGTGGGCTAGGTTTTCAGGCCGCTATTGAGTCCTACAGGCACCAAGTTAGCTTGAGAGCATCCTGGAGGTCGGGGGGGAGTTGAGCTGTTATAAGTTAAGGGACTGAGCAAAAAGCATAAAGAAGCTGTAGGACGGCATTGTGCTCCTCCAGCCTGGCAGGAATGGGCATCAGAGAAGTTTCCTGCATCTGTGCTCCAGCTGTATTGTAGGTAAGCAAAGGGCTGAATCTTAACAAGAGGGAAATACATAGGAAAATAAAGATGATGAAGATGCTGAAATATTTTTAATACCCCTGAATCTTCAATTTTCCAGTGTGGTGTGGTCTGTCCAACAGAAGACAGGCTTCAAGGAGTCAGCAATGCTGCTGGAAATGTGGGCATCACTCCAGCTGCTAGAAGTTGCTCAGGCTTGTGGGAGAGGGACTATGCCAAGGGACAGGCCTGCTCTCAGAGTCTGTAACAGTATAAGATAGCTGGGTTGTGAAAATTGTTGTAGGAATGTGCTGTTTTAATGATTTGTGTGACCCAGTTTGAATGCATCTGTGTATTTTAACCTAGTGATATACATGTCCCTGAGCCTGGAATGCCAATGAGAAGGAATGAGGCCGCTATATCATAAAGCTCTTGCAGAGGGTTGCATGAACAGTGGATATCTGAACAGTCAATCCAGTGTTGCTGCTAGTGTTGGTAGCTTATGGGGCTGGCAGCTCACTTCTTTTTAACTTTTAATACCTGTAATCTCTTTTTTTCTTGGTGTAAATATTTAAGAAAGCATAAATAACTTTTGAGAAAAATAAGAGCAAGGAGTTTCATTAAGCTGTTACATAAAGCTATACGGACAAGAAAAAGCTAGTGCAGATTTGGAAAGGAGAATGGGGAAAAAACAACAGCAAAAAAAAATCTAGTTGCTTAATTTGCAGCATTCGGGCAAAATATTTAGAGGCAATGAACTGCAAAGTTGTATGTTTTATTTATCCTTTAAGTATCACTTACATCCTATAAGATCAGTTATAAAAGTGAACCGCAGAACTCAGGATTTTAAAATAGCTCTAAAAGTAGCCAGGAAAAAAAAAAAAAAAAGGCACTAAAAGCACTTCTCCCATAGTATTTTAGTACCGAGCAGCCAGGGAGCAAGCTCTAAGTGTGCATATTACTCTTGGACAGCTACAGGATCGCTGCAGAAGAGACATTCAGTGTTTCCAGTAACTTTAAGCCAAGAAATCCAATGGACCAGATGGAATGTATCAGCTTTCAGGGAGGGCCAATTTAAACATGTGTAAGCACCAGGGGCCCGGTGCTCAAACTTTTAACACTTCCAAATTGTTCCTATGAACATAAAAGGGTTGCTCATTTCTGTAGTGGAACAGGAGATTAGAGACTGATAATTATATGATCCTGGGAGGACATACCGGTTTTCAAACATCTGAGGCAAAATTTGGACACACCAAAAATGGCAGCAACAGCCCTGTACAGAGGGAAAATGACTGAATGGAAAAAGAGAGAGACTATTTCTCCTTTCAGTGCTTTATATGAGCAGCTATCATGCTGCAAAAGTACTGTCTGGGAATCTAGGGACTGGAGATTCCTAATGATACTGCCATTTCAGCAGCTGGCTCATATTTGGCATTTACTTTACTAATAATTTATTGTTGCTACATACTGGAATGTGCCTTTCAATACCTGGCAGAAGTAGTGGCAGGCTGGGGAACCCCTTTTGTAAAGAGAAGAGGAGCAATGCAGAACAAGCAGTTAAACCGTTGTCCTCATCTTGGTAAAGCCTCCAGAGATATCCAGGGGAGTGGAGCTCAGCTGCAGTTTCCAACAGCTCTGCTGGAGTTGCCAAGAAAGGGGCTGGCTAAGCTTTTCTCCTGCTGCCCCCAGTATTTGGCTGGGAATTGAACTACACTGCTGTGTTCTTCTCCCATGTCTAAAAGCAGTTGCTGGCAAGTGATGTCGATAACAGAACTGGCCCACAGTATGGAAACCTCCACAAGAGCCCCCTTGATTATATGGCACAGCTGCCATGATGCTGTGATTTTGTATGGCTTCTATTTGGCATTACAAATGAGACTTTACACTTAGTCATATCCTGAAAACTCATGTCCAGCTTGTGAGAGAGGAAACCACTCCCTGACAAAAAGGCTCAGTGAGGATCATCTCCATGCGTTGTCTCTGCACCACAAACCCAGCGGCAGTACCAGGCAGCCACTGCTCTGCTAATGACCCAGCCCTCAGGTCTAGCCTGCCAAGTATGAGCTTGGCAGATGCAAGCAGCAGTCACCTCTCTGAAAGTGGCTAATAAAGCTCTTAATTATTAAAATCTGATTGCATGTATCAGAAGTAAAACCTAAATGAGGTTCCCTCATGCAGCACAGGGAATGGTATCTTTGAAGAGCGACTTTCAAGAGGTCAGTCGAAACTTTGCACCTCCCATTTTGTAGCATGCAGGGAAGCTCTGCCAAGGCAGCAAACACATCTGGTTAACTTTTGGCAGCTGGTGGTGCATGTAAACAACACAGAGCTTGTTTACACAGCACCCTGAGGTACACACAGAGTACCAACAAGGCTTCACTCTTATCTGAAAGTGCTCAGATGTTACAGAAATTAGTAAGTCTGTGTGCCAGAAGAGATAATAAAATACTGTGGTGTTTCGGTTTTTAAAGCTTTTCTGTACAACTGAAAGTGTTTTTGATAAACTGACCACTATATTGTGTAAACAGGTTTAAAGTCTTTCAATGTCAGCTCATTATGTTGATAGCAAGTGCAAAATACATTGAAAAGACTGAACATCCCTGCCCCAGAAAATGCTGGTTTAACTCTGCCTGACATGGCAAGACAAAATGCTTACACACTGATGAGCCTTAACAGACCAAGGCATTGCCTGGGCTGCTCTGCAGGGAACAGGGATATAGGAGGAGTAGTTACTAAATTGGCGCAAGGACCTATTGATACTACTCCTGTATTTTGAGACAGATATTTATATCAGTGGGCTTTTCTTTAAATGCTAGCTTTGGCTAAAAAAAGTCTTTCAGAGGGGATGGGCATGCTGACGTTATCTGAAACGTTACAGTGGGATCTGAGGTAAGCATGGATAGCTCACAGATCCCAGCAGATAGCACTTTGGTGGCAACGGGGGACATCTTGAACTGGTTAAATTTTAGCCCTTCAAACTGTCAGTGACTTCCCCACTGACATATGCTATATAGCAAATCCTGGGCAGTAACAGTCGAGAAGTTTAACTTCAGTCTCTGAGACATTTTGTATTTAATATCCTTTACGACAAAAATTACCACATTTCTTACACCTGCCTTTTAAAGACACTGCATTTAAAAATAAAGTATCCTGGTGACTATGCAGGAGAATATTATTAGAGAAATAATTATTTTATAATTTTATTTTAATTTTATAATTATATTATTATATAACATTAGAGAAATAATTATCTCTATAGCAAAATTATTCTTATTTTAATGTCTGGCCTTGTAATCTTCACAAGATGAGAGTAATGAGTTCTTTGATATGTGCTGAGAAATTGTTCATTGCTTAGAGGGGACAGAATCTCTTGGGCAAACCATGAATGAAAAACTAACTATACTGTTGAGGAAAAGAGCCTCATAGGCTTCTTTAAAAGGACTTGACCATCACAGTCTTTCACAGAAAAGTAACACTTATCTAGAAAAGAAGGGGTTTTCTTGCCAAAGTATTATTTGTCAGAGACTTTATAAGCCATAAGAAACATTTCAAGATCTTGCAGATATCCTGTTTTCATCCAGACACAATTTTTGTAGCACCTTCTATTTGTAGCTCATCCATAGAACTTGCTTGCAGTGTTACTTTATAATCGGTTTCCAAACTGGTAGATTCCATTTTGAGAAAAAACTTGAAGAAGGGGTGAGGTGGGGTAGGGGGGGATGGCAGGCAAGCACTGAATAATAGAAAATCCATCCTGGAAAACAGCAGCCAGAATCACCTCACTTAAAGCTGCCGAGGTGTTCTGTTTTCTGTACATGTCATCTTTTTTTTTTTTTTTTTTTTCTCTCTCCAGGAATGTAGTACGAACTCAGTCTCTCTTTCCTCTTCAAAATAAACACCATCACTCTGAACCCCAAACCACACACAGAAAACAGAGCCAGGACAGACAGTGTATGACTATATGGCAGGTGCTTCCCACTTGGTCTATCTGAGCTTTGATACTCACTTGCAGTAACCCAGAAGCAAACTGGGTTCAAGCTCTGGCTATGTTTTCCTAGTGTAGATGGGGCATTTGGTGCCCAGGAGCAGCTATACCCTTTTTTGGATGTTTGAAAAATTGAACACTGTGACACTTGTAACAGATCTTGGGGCATTTGAGTCCAGTTTCATGAATGACTTGAGTTCTTGACCAGGATGCCTAAGCTTCCCTATGTTTTCTTTCATACCCTGCTCTGGCAGGGTGAGGGAAGGAGGAGGGCTATGGAGGCACTTCTGCTTTTGTGGGCTTGGGAAGCACCATCAGTCCTGCTTAACAGGAGGTGCAGATTTCCCTCTGTTTCTGTAGCTCAAATGCTTTCTGTATCTTCAACAGTAGTCTATTTAGCATGCAGAAGCCAGTCATTCCCAGTAGGAATATAATAATATGCAGTTAGTAAAGCAAGGCCTGGCAATATCAGCACCAAGTATTAAACAAGGCCTCTGTGCAATATGTGTAGTTTACACAGATAAAGTGCAGCTAAAAACCAGGCTACTGGGTACTGATTCACCAATTTCTTCTCCCTCCCCTCAATTTCTCATCCCCTCAGAAGAAAATTCCTAGGATTTATTTTTGTGCCTTGAAGTTGAATCTTGTTGCAGTACACTGCTGTTTCTCCAGAGATACAATGTCCTTGCCTTTTACACAGGGTAGTTTTATTTTTGACTCTAATATATTAGGAACAGCATGAAAAATAACCATGTCTATGCTCTGGGGATGTACAAAATTCCATGAGAAGCTGGTCCGAAGGTGCTGTGAAACTCTGAGGTGGCATTTTTCTGTAGTTTAATATGAGGCTGAAAGAATACATGGGGAGGGGAATGTACTTCTGCTAAACCAGGTCAAGGTGAATAAACTGCCAAAACCCCTACAATAGGCTGTAACTGCAGCAGATGTCAAGCTGCTGCTGACCAGCAGCTCCCCAGCTGTGCCAAAATGAGCTCTGCCACATCCAGAAGGAGAGGATGGGGCTGGCAGCTCCAGCACCACATCCCTGCAGAATTACATCAGTATCTCTGCAGAGCATATGGTTCTCTTTGCTATCCTCCAGCATGCTATTAGATACACACAAAACTGCCCACCCTGTCCCACATATGGGAAGTGACTGGAAGAAAAGTTGCAATTTATTCTTGTTGTGTGTCTTGGTCTTTTTTTTTTTTTTTTAAAACAAAACAAAACCCACTGATAGTACTAAGCCTTCTTTGTTTGAAATGCTTTGAGTAAGCTGACACAGTGCAAGTGCCAGATGGGTAGGGGTAACACTCAGTGGGGGGTGTGTGTGTAAATAAGAAGAGATCAAGGGAAGAGCTGGGAGTAAGGGGAAAGGCAGGTTGTTTAAGCTTGGAATTTGATTTCAGTTAACGGCATCTGTGTATCTGGCACATGAGGAAGATACTTTTTATGAACACCATGTGTTATTGTCCTATTACCTTGGTATTTGTTGCTTGACCACTAGGTTTTGAATTAGGAAGGTAATGGATAGAAGGGGGATAAACCAATGGTAGAGCTCAGGTGCATCTAGAAAACCATACTGTGGGTCCCTAAATGGAACACTAGAGGAGCTGTTCACTTACCCAATTAACTTTAGCTGTGCTTCCAAACTCAGTTTAAACCAGAGAATAAAGTCAAATGAGGGGAAGATGAAAAGGCTAATAGTGTCAAGAAGTGTCTAACAGCACTTAACTTTCTAACTCTGGAGATGCTGGTTAGTGCTTGCAAATTGGCTACTGGTCACAGGGCGGTGGAAGATGAGGGCTTACAGGTTATACATGTTTGAACCTGCTGTTTGGCAGTCAACAGAGAGGCACAGCTATAGCCATAGTACAGCTGGAACAGCAGGACCATGAGGTGACTGCCACTAAAGAAAACAAAGGATGTCAAACCTGCTGTAACATGAGGGCTGATAGGGTCATACAGGAGTTTAAAGTGTGGCTTATCCTAGGAGTAAGTAATGTTCTTAAACCAACCAAACAATCCTGAAAAAAAACAAAAACAAAAACCCAAACCAAAACTCCTGATAGAAGAGACTCTGCAGGTGTGTAACTCAGTTACTGAAGAAATATTGTGAACTCTGAGTCGTCATGACTAGCTGTATTTTGTAGGTCACAACATCATTACTGGCAAGGTATGTGGGTGCTACTCATATCTGTGTATTTGTAACAAGTTTCATTCCCTCCCAAATGCAAAGGCTTAAATTTGTAAAGGCACCTAAAGCATCTCACTATATGCAGCCCCAAATTTTAATTTCTAGTCCGGAAATGTTGGGGAGGGAAAAAAAGGACTACAAAAAATCTGGAAGATTTGCTGCAACTTGTGAAGACTATTTTGGGGAAAAAAAGTATTCCTGATTAATCTGCGGCTCATCGTACTAGTGCCCCTCCTCCTGCCTCCTGGCTTGGGAGCATTCCCTGCTCTTTGCCCCGTGTCCTTGAGCCCAGCAGCCCCTGGCTCTGCGCGTGGGCACGCATGGCGTTCTGCCCCGTGCCTCGCTGCAGGCTGGAGAGGGTGTCAGCTCTTCTGACCCAGGCTTTAAACTCTGACACACCACTCACCAGAACAGGTTACAGGACACAGGTCCAGCTCTGTTCGCATGGACAAGCAGACAGTTTCCTTCTGCCCAGCTCCAATTAGCTGATGCTTTGTACGACCCAGTCACAACACCAGATGGGAATGTTGCTTGTGCAAGTCCATAAAAGACCTGAGGGCACCCTCCCTTTCCAAGTAAGAGCTGCTGATAGTATCAGTATCTGAACGGTGCCTGCTCTGGTTTCTTTTAACTCATCTGAACTGTCTCCCCACCCCTTGCCTAAAAATGTAAAAACTTCTTAGAGGCTTCTAATAGACAGTGCCATTATGGCCTTGCTGGAACAGAACTTGTTTAACTGCTGTTTAATTATAACCATCAGAATTGATATTGTGGAATTTATCTTGAATTAGTTGAATGGCATAGTCATAAATGAACCAATGGTGTTACAAGTTAAATTATTCTTTTTTAATGTTATCCTGGTTGACAAGCAAACGAGTAAATTCCCTTTCCTTATAGTTTAGGGTGTTGGTTTTTTTGTTTGTTAGTTTTTTCTTCTTCTTCTTCAATAGAGGCCAGTTTAAGCACATGCTATACTGAAATAGCTGCCCATGCACAAACATCAATGCCCTGCAATACCTTTACAAGAAAAACCCAAACTGAATGCAACAATACTGTTGATGCAGGGTGAAATCCTGTCTTCAGTCTGACAGTGCTAGAGCTGCAGACTTATTTCTTAACAGCAAAGCTGAAACTGAAAAGGCAAAAGAGATGAATACTTAAAAAGGAGATTCTGCTTATGTCTGTTTACTGTTGTGGACAAAAAAAAATAGGAAAGTCTTAATTTGCTTATTGTTTTAAACAATGATTTACTGTTTGCCTGGTTATTTTTTAAAAAAAAAAATAAAAGCCCCAAAACAACAAACCACAAAACATATTTTTACAGTTGCAAAATATTAGGTTGTGTGGAATGCTTGACTTTTTGTCTTTTATTTTTTTCTTTCTCTCTTCCCCTGTGCCTCTAGAGAAGGATTAGCTGCTGGGGAGATGGCCAGCCCAGATTCTAAATGGAAAACTTCTGACCAAAGGAAAAAATTAATGCTGGTAAATGCAGCTGGGATTCTTCACACTCTCCATCTCTTACAAGTTTTTGTGCATCAGATTGGGGATTTATTGCTAGGAAGAAAGCATGTGTTGCCCCATGCCTCAGATGTGATCTATAACACTGTTTTCCTTTAAGATGAAGAGATGAAGCCTAATTTGGACTTCAGTGCATCCTTTGGGTAATTTGCTCTGCACTGCCCATCTACAGTGTTAGGTTAAGTGTCTGATCAAGATGCACAAAACACTAAGAATGGGATATGTAATGGCTTCCATCCCTGTGGAAAAAATGTCAGAGGCTAATATGTATATATTCATTCCACATGAACTAGATCACCTGCTTTATTCTCCATACTTGTTCTCTGTAATCATGTCACAAAGAATGACCATTGTTTATCCAGCATTTTCTTTAATAAAAAGGAATAATTTTTAAACCATGAAAACCTTAGTATAGCCTTATAAAAATATAAGCTGAGTCTTCCAGTATTATTTCCTGGGGAATGATACAAAACTTAGTAAGGTGGATTGGCAGGTCAGTTTTGTTCCTCCTTTGTTCAAGATCTGCATGAGTAACACCTGCCAAAAGTTAGTGTCTTGCTGTCTTACACTAATGAAAGAGAAAAACCTGATGTTATACTGGAAAAAAGGGAGGAGAAACCAGATTACAAATCATAGTTTCCTTGTTATGCATTTAAGCTGAAGTGCTAAGCATGGTATCAATATTTTCATGTTATCAATATATTCATGGTATCAATGATCTAAATGACCCAAGTAACATAAATAATACAGTCAAAACTCCTGTGGAGAATAAATGCTAATGAAGATAATCTGATTATATGCTTTTATCTTGTTCATTGTGTATACATATTGCAAAACATATCATACCAGGAGGAATATCATGATAACAGGGGTGCTTTCTCTGTCTTCAGGGAGTCTCTAATAACAGTTTAACAGCAGTAGCTGTAACCACCCATGGTGTAGAAGTTCACTCTAAGTGCAACTCTTTATTTCAGGAAAGCAGCAATGGAAAAGATGCTGGAAAAGTACTGAAATGGTCAAGACCACTCTTAAGAGGTCTGTTTCATTACCCTGAGGTATGTGAGTAGCGGCAATGTGTTATGTGTGTGTGTTTTCTGAAATATATATATGTGTATGTATTCTCGCTATATGGAGTGAAAATTGAACTTGCAGAGGAAAAATTAAAAACCCCACTGTCTTCAAGTTACCTAAAGAAAACTCTGAAGGGAGAAGCCTCGATAAGCACAGACAAGCAGAATGTGCCATCCCTCAGGAGGTTTCAATTCTGTGAAATGTCTGAGTACGTATGTACTGAGTTTGTTTGTGCTGATACCTACACAGGTACTGGAAGCATCCAGTGGAATATCCAGGATAATGCAGAAATGTTACCCTCTGAATAGAGCAGTAACAACAGTCTCTAGAGAGACTCCACACGTGCTGAATCAGGCCCATCCTAATATCAAGTAAAAGACGTGTAGCACAGACTATATGCTGTTATTGTGCTGTTTCAGACACCAGCAAAACTGCTGCCTTTACATCTGGTTAATGGTATTAGAGCAACAGACAGTTTCACAGTTCTGCTAGAAAACTGTGCTTAGGAACAAAACCTCATTCCACCAAAACATCTGCTACTTCTGAAGGCAATCTGGAAAACTTTGCCGTTTCTTAATCTTGAGCATGAATTTTTAGAGTGTCTGTGGTACATGCTAAAGAAACAGCCACTGGCATGCTCCTTTTCCTTCCAGAGCCATTCTAAGAACTGACAGCTTCTCAAGGCAAATCAGCAAAGTTTCCAAAGGTGAGCTGAGATCCATCTTTTCTCTCCTGGATTTGACATGGTATTAAAAGTTTGAGCACCCTGGAGATTCCTTAGTCACATGAGGGGAAATACTGCAGAGTTTCCTCTTTCTGCTTTCTAGGACTTGGTAAATCCCTCTTTTCTCGAGACTTCATCTTGCATTTCTTAGTCATGCTCTAAGCCTCTGATGGGTCCAGCTGACTTTCTGCCTGAAAAAGTGTGACAAAACCTACTTCTTGCTCAGCTCTTGCCAGTCTCACAGAAACAATTCTGCCCATCTCATGTTTCTCATTCAGCTTTTTCTACAATTAAGAAAAATGTTAATCCCTTTTTTTGAACAGAGACTTAAACAGTTCTGGTCTTACTGCTGTGTATAAATGATCCACCCGAGAAGACTTTGTCAGGTAAGGATGGGCCAGACCGCAACCTCAATTCTGCTGACTGGTCCGGTTCCCTTTAGCAGGAGGGTCTGGCAGTCCCTATCATATGCTTGTCTAGAGAAATAAGATTACTATTCTCATGCAATTTTTAGGGTTCAGGTTTTCCCCAAACAACACCTATCTGAGTTCCTGCTTTGTGCTCCTGTCATTGTTGTGGCATAACCCAGGGATGTTCACATCTAATTACATAAACAATGAGCAGAAAGGAATTGCTGCAGAGAGCCTTTAATCTAATGACACATTTGTATGCTTTTAAATGGAGATCCAAGCCTTAAAAAGGAATGATGTATGCCTGTCATTCATCACTAATATTTCCTATACTGTCATTATCTCCTCCAAGTTTCCTATGGGCTTGCATTACAAAGCCTAGTGAATGACAATTCAGTGTTTGTGCTCTCAATATAGATATTGCTATTTTGCTTATAGGGAAGAAACTGTTAGCAGGAACATCTAAATAAACTCTATCATCAAGCTGAATGGTACTGTAAAATAAATAAACTTTTACTAGCAGTCATTATTAATTTCAAGAAACTTTCCATGATGATTTAAGCCAAAAGAAAAAAAAGTTTGCAGTCTTCCCCATAGAGACATTGCAGATGATATATTCAACATGAAAGCTCTGGAAAAAGAGCACTTGTGTTAACTTGCAGCATTAATTAAAATGAGATTACTTGAGCTGCTAGTGTTATGGTATTAACCCCTACACTACAATATATTTGAAGCTTCCCTTGGCAACTAACCAAGCAGAAATTTAACTCTGCTGACCTCACCTTAGTGGAGCTGGTTTTGCTGCCAAACTCAAAAGCTGGCATGCTTTTCTTTTTCATTTTTCCTTTCTCTCACCCAAGTCTACTCAAGCAGTTCCTTTTGCATCAATCTGTTCTCTTCCTCTAGGCCTGATGGTGTTGCTGAGGACCCGTTGGCATAGTGGTAACTATTTGGGCCTGCCTTTGCCTTTGGGGTGAACTTGCTCACCTGCATTTCTTCAGCTTCTGTCAGCGTTGGGCCCTCCCTGGCCAGAGGTCTGTCAAGGTTTGTTTTAGGAGCAATGTTACCAGCAGCTCCTCACCAGTCAGCTGTCTGTCTGCCTTCTCCTCACGTCTGAAGATGATTTACCACTCACTGCTTTTCAGTATTCTCTCCCCAAATATTAAGTATGCTCATGCTTAGAGAAAACGCAGGCAGAAGCTTTACCTTTCCAGCATGCTTAACAACCACCCCTCCAATGCAAAATACACTCATGATAAAATCACATTTTCTTACAGCAAATGGGCACCCCGGTGAGCCTCTCAGGCTAGCTTCCCACTATGTGAACTCTCATTAAGTGCAGCCCAGTGGTGTTAGTATGATGTTGCATCAGTGGACACTTAATTTGACTTTAATATACACAGAAATAACTTCTGGAAAGCTCTTTTCAAAGAAATACAACTCCAAATGCCAGAACTCTGTCTCTTATATGGTGAGAGACTGCCTAGAAATCCAAGCAGCATGTTAGAGCTTGCAAGGTTTCTGATAAATGGGAACAGTAGGTTAAAGGAAAAAAAAAAAAAAAAACAAAAAACAACTCAGCTGTCATTGCCTACATTTTGGTCCCATTTTGTTCCTGGAACTCACACAATGGATATATCCTAAGACAGTAAGTAGAGGTTTGTCTCCAGTGACGTTTGGTTAAATGAGAATATCAATGCTATATACACAAGTCTATAAATGTGACGATATGCCACAAGAAGTTATTCAGGGCAGCACTGATTTTCTTGATCTCAATAGCTGTAATAATTATACCACTTTGTAAACTGGTCAAATGCAAGCTGATAATTCTCATTAACATTGTGATGGATATGGTCCATAAATTCTAGAGATGCTTGAGAATTCTACATCTGTGTGTTTTATTCCAGAACAAAAAACAGATCAGAGCCATAAAAGCACTGTAGCATATGTCTTTTTTTTTTTTTTTTAATATATATACACTCAAAAAGTGTACAATTCAGTGTCTTAATTTGGATATGCTTGTAATGGCTTCCTCTAGTGTCATTTAAGCACCTTTTATTTTACATGTACATATAAAAGTTATTTATTTTAGGAAGCAAACATTATCTAATATCTATGTATTGACAGAAGAATCAATGAAATCACATTCTTTTTGGAGGCAGCAGTATTCATTTTTTTCAAGACAAATTTACCAAATTTGAAATAAATGGCTAAGATGATGTGGTGAGAAAAAGTTACCTAGATATCTGCTCAGATAAACTATAGAAAACAAAATGTTTAAAGAAAATCCTATCCCTGTTTTTCCTTACAGAGGTAAAGAAAATACAACCTTGTGGAGGAGCATTTTTTGTATTATCACCTGCCTCTTAAATACCTGTAGATCCTGAGGTTGCATATAAATAAGGAGATTTAGGATATGATTCTACCTCCTTTTGCACAGATCAGAATTCTCCCACTATATTCAGTGTTTCATGAAGGAAAGTCTTTACTAATATCAGTGATAGTGGTCTAAACTGGCTGTGTGAAGTTGTGATGTCATATATGATGATAAGGAAATCACTCTTCCAGAAACAGTTCCCTACTGTTCATGATGTATTTAGGTTTGACTCCAAGCATTTCTCATCCAAGACTTAACATCCAGCAAATGCTCCTTCCTAATTCTTTTAGAGGGAACTCACCATTTAAAGGGGAGGTATTAACAACAACAACAAATTTGTTTTGAGATTCCCTGCATCATGTTTGCCAGACTGTCCTGTCTCTCTACATGGTATTTGGTGTCACCATTCTTATTTTCCACAGCTACCAGAGGATAACTATGAATTGCATGGAGGTTACTGCCTGAAATAATGTCACAAATTCAGAAAGTATGTCTTTCTCATGCTTAGGCTCTCATCCTCTAGACTGGGGTACTGGATCAGTATATGCAGTCTAGGACTGTTTTCTGATTTCTGTTATATTTATTTTTCACTATGACAACTTAAATGGAGAACACGCTGAAATCCTACTGTGTCTGTTCTTGCCTCATTCCTCCTTTTTTTCCTAAAATAATTATGCAATTCATATGGAACATGAAAATATAAATTAATTGTGTCAATAGCTAGATTTAGGAGTGATTTTTAATGGCATTATCTTTGCTTTAGCTTCAGAAGTGAAGAGACAAAAGGCATGAAAAAACAGCTTCAGAGATAGCAATGGAGAAATGTGTGCAGGATATTAAAAAACACCATGAAGTTTTGAACTATTTTAGGTTAATTCTACCAAGCTCTCATGATTTACAGGATCTCTGCAAGTCTTAGTTGTATATTATTTTTTTTGTTGTCATTCTTATCACACATGCTAGTTAATGTGTTTTGGTTAAATAAGGGCAACTACACTCACACACTACAAGTCCTGCTTGTGCAATCTTTTCCCCTTTCTTTTTTACACATAAAAAATGGACTTTGATCTTCAAATAAAAACCTGTACCAAAACCAGTTTAGACCTCTGACAAAGTGTAGTACAGTTCTACATAAGAGTACATTTCTATGAAGTTTTATTTTCCCAGTTGTTTGTAGGTATTCATTTGACCTGGAAAATCAACAACACATCTCTGCTTGGGTGAGGAAAGATTTGATGGAATGTTGAACAACACACAGGGCATGAGCTTGCTCTTCATTGTTTAATAGACAATTTGTATTGCATTAATAGCAGTATCTCCCGTTTTGTTCACCTCCTTTGCAAAACATACCTTGTTTGTTTTCTTTAGTGGCAAAAGCACAAGCTAAATGGAGTCTTCCTCCCTCACTTCTATAAAATCCTGTTCTTTCAGCTGTCTTGCTTTATAATAACCATTCAGTAGACATGCAAACACTCCCCTGCTCTCCTCCCTGCTTCAGAGCAGGTTTATTTGTACACTAGCAGCAACGATGCAGAGGTGGAAAACATTCATCCAACAAAGGACAATTAAAATGCTGCAGCTTCAATTCCCCTTGCCTTAGAAATGAGCTGTGCTATCACTCTAGGGAACAAGGAAAATCAGTGTGGCCAGGGAGTGTTTCGGGTAATACTTGTTTAGCAGATAAGTACAGAGCAGTATGAGGCTTCTCAATAAGGTGTCTTTCATAAAGACCTCCTTATGACCTTTAAGCACCTTTCTTGCTTTCCTCAGATGAGGTCAACGCCTGCACAACACCTAACAAAGGGGACACTCTGCAGTTTTGTACCTCCGCAGCAGTGATGCAGCAACAGAGCCATTTGTTTTACTGGTAAGTAATCTGTACAGAACCATCAGCATAGGAAACACTCACAGATGCAACCCCTGGGATGACATGGAAGTAAAGCACCAGATTCTGAAGGGTCGTTGCTTCCCCTTTGCTCCCCTTTCACAACAAGCTTTTTCTTTCTCATGCAATATAGAGTGTAGTATTTTCTAGTAAAAGTGTTTTGTAATCAGCAGTTCCCAAAGTGTCATTTAGTTCTAATTGCTGCCTTTTGCTGTATTTTTGGGTTTGCAGCTTAAGGGGAACACTGTCGGCTTAACGTTTCAGACCTAGTATTTACTTAAGGAGGGGAAAAGGCTTAGCTACATTTTATGGAAGCAGACATGTTTATGTAGAACCTTAAAAAGATTTAGTGGATAATTCCAAAAGTCATGGCAGTCTGG
>NW_008585844.1:0-966 GCF_000691845.1 Merops nubicus | reverse complement strand
CTGAGGAGCTTCCTATGGGGCTGAGGACCTTCCTATGGGTCTGAAGAGGTTCCTATGGGGCTGAGGATCCCGCTATGGGGCTGGAGACCCTTGAACAGGGAGTGGGACCCTCATAGGAAGCTCAGGACCTTCCCATGGAGCTGAGAACCTTCCTTGGGTGGCATCTCAGGACCTTCCTATGGGGCTGAGGAGGTTCCTATGGGGCTGAGGACCTTCCTATGGGTCTGAAGAGGTTCCTATGGGGCTGAGGATCCCGCTATGGGGCTGGAGACCCTTGAACAGGGAGTGGGACCCTCATAGGAAGCTCAGGACATTCCCATGGAGCTTGAAGACCTTCCTTAGGTGGGATCTGGAGCTCCCCGCTATGGGGCTGAGGATCCCGCTATGGGGCTGGAGACTCTTGAACAGGGAGTGGGATCCTCTTAGAAAGCTGAGGACCTTCCCATGGAGCTTGAAGACCTTCCTTGGGTGGCATCTCAGGACCTTCCTATGGGTCTGAGGAGCTTCCTATGGGTCTGAGGAGTTTCCTATGGGTCCGAGGATCCTCCTATGGGTCCGAGCTCCCCGCTATGGGTCCTCTCTCCCCCTCTAGGCATCCTGGAGGTCCTCTACTGCGTGCTGATCGAGAGCCCGGAGGTCCTCAACATCATCCAGGAGAACCACATCAAGTCCATCATCTCCCTGCTGGACAAGCACGGCCGCAACCACAAGGTCTGTGGGGCAGAGAGGGGAGATGTGGGGCAGGAGGAGGAGGAGAAGGTCTTCTCCTCCCAACCCCACCCCATTCTGCCAACCTGGGGGTGCCCAGGTGCTGGATGTCCTCTGCTCCCTCTGCGTCTGCAACGCGGTGGCCGTGCGCTCCAACCAGAACCTCATCACCGAGAACCTGCTGCCCCGCAGGGACCTCCTGCTGCAGACTGGGCTGGTCAACTACGTCACCAGGTCTGGAGAGGGGGGTCCTGGGGG
>NW_008585843.1:0-7552 GCF_000691845.1 Merops nubicus | reverse complement strand
CCCGCAGCGGGGACCGAGCCCCGGGAGAGAGGGCGAGAAGGGAAGCTGGAGAGGGGAGCAGGGAGCGCCTCGCTGGGCGTGCCCCCTCCCCTGGCATCCCCGGGCTGAGGTTCACTCCCCTCTCGCATCGCCAGTGTTGGGGTGTTTGCAGAGGAGAACGGGGTCATGGGGTCACAGGCAAGGGGCACAGGGGTCACCCAGGGGCCTCCTGAGAACGGGCTGCCTCTGGCTACGTCCATGTCAGCCCCGGAGCCCCCATGGGGGGGTCATCGGGGTTGCGGAGGTCCTGCAGGAAGCCTGGCGCAGAAGGACTTGCTGCATCTCAGGCTGGCCCCAAGTGTCCTTCCTGGGGGCAATTCCCCTTTCATCATGCCTGAATGACTCCACCCTTCGCTGGCTCCAGCAAGGAGCAGATGAACCCATTGTCCCACCCTCCAGGCAAAACTCTGTGGCTTTGGGAACTTAAAATAGGACCAAAGCTAATAACTCACACACTGGTAGTTACAAGTACCCAGCGACCTTGAGTAGCCCTCTACACCCAGATCCTTCAGGTACCACAAGAATGGTAGAGAAGCAGAGCCATGATTCTAGCTCCTTCACCCTCTCACACTAGATTCTCCCTCTTATCTTGTCAGCTCTGCCTATAAATTTTGTCACCACTGGCAGGATGGGGAGCCAGAATTTCACCTTTGGATTTAATTTGTGCTTTTCTTCCTTTCCTTTAATTTCCCCCCCCCCATTTAAAAAGATTTTCACATCGCCACATCCTTCAGCAGAGCTAGAAAACTAAATTTCTCTGTTCAACATGAGGTGTAAGACATGGACAATGTCACAAAACTCCCTTGTAAAGCACTTTGTGCTGAACTGACCAACAAACCAGCTACTTGTTATTAATGTTGCAGCTGTTATTGATATTATTTAGTTTTAGTCTCACTTTAGGAGCTTATTGCCTACACATGGGATGCAATGCACGTCCAAATAAGAATTTAATTTAGAAAATAAACATGGGTTTGTGTCCAGTAGCTAACTCTGATTGTCTGTCTTGCCTCTTTTGATTTAAAACTCTTCAAAGGAGGGATAAGGTTGCATCTGGCCATGTGTGGTACTTTGATAGGACTCAACTCTCCCAGCAGGGTAACTGATATAAAAAGAGCACAACTAAATGTGTACAGCATACACTGTGCTCTGATCAGGATGTGAGCTGAGCAGTGGGTATCTCTCAGTGTTGTTTGGTTTGACCATGGCAGCAGGACACAAGGCACTGCACAAGCTGCCATGGCAAATGGGTAGTGGGAGCAGAAAAAATTGGCATGCTTGCAGCAAACAATTCCCTGCTGTTGCATTTCACCCTGCACACTGAAATCTAATAATTGCAACAGGAAGGACTGGAACTCAGATTTTAATTAGCTGTCAGCCACAAAGTTCTTTCTCCCTAAAGCTCCCTGTTTCCCTCAGTTATGTTGTTGACCTACTTCCCATCTCTTTCACTGAATATGGCACACAACGCTTCTGAAGCACCAAGACGTTAACTCTGCTAATATGGATCCACTGCTCTCTGGAGAGCCAAGCATGTCCCCAGTTCCTCCCAACCCACCTCTTTCTGCAGCTTGCAGTCAGCGTTCCCATCTCCCAGAACCTCGTGCTGAAACCTTCAGAAAGGTTGCTCCAGCTGAGGGATATTTGTGACATTTGAGGGGAGCTGTAGAAAACAAGAGTTGGTCAGTGTTTGGGATGATGCTCATTAGTCTGTGCCAATGAACCCTTTGTATCACGCAGCCTTAATGGCACTGGGACAGGAAAGGTGAAACAGAGACACAGCATTATCCCACCTGCACCTGAGAGCACCTTTCACCTGCAGGAAAAGCCACTTGTTAGGAGGGATATGAGGCTGGAAGGCTGGGATAAGGTGTTCCTCACTCTCCAGTCCCTCACATCCCCCTTTCCAGGCATATTCAGAAATGATGAGAGGAGATACTGTGTCACAGGGCTGCTCCAGATTGCAGTGGCTACGGTTCACACTGCTTTTTCTCATCCAAGCTAGCTGAAGTGGCAGCTGTAACAGCACAGAGCTTTGCATGGGCTGTGAAATCTACCGGCCAAGCTGATCAAAAGCTGCTGTGTTCAGCCTGGTGCTTCCAGGTAAAAGTACAACAAGACTGCTGATGTCCTGGCACATCATGCTGGTCATGGTGTGGGCACATCTATGCTTGATCAGGATTGCAGCCTGGGCTGTGCTGGGAGAGGCAGAGATTTGCTCCAGCTACCTTTCCTTCCCTGTCTATCTTTGCAGTCATGCAAGTGAACACTCACCATTGCAAATGCTCTTACAACCACTAATTAATAGTCTCAAAATCATGGAGGTTCCCATACCAGTGCTAAGGAATGGTTCACTCACTCATTCATTCATTCATTCATTCATGCACACCCACAGCTCTCTCTGACAGCAGACTGGATCTCTCTGCAGTTGCTGGAGGAGGTTTCCAGGTATTGTCTCCATGTGCAGAGCAGAAAGACAATCCCTCTCTGCAGAGAATGGGGTTAGTGGACTGTGGAGCCTCAAGCACATGACAGAATGGTGCAGGCCAATTCTCTGCTCCATGCCTTGTGAAAAAAAGAAAAAAAAAGACATCTGAGCTCCTGCATATTTTAGATGAGGGGGACACAAACCCTCTGATATTTCTTGCTTTAAAAATTCCTACCTAATATTCCCTGTAAAAGAGACAAGTGACCAGGGCAAGGTCAGTCCTTAGCTCAGTCACAGCATGCTCACCTCCGAGCAGCTGTCCTACCACCTTTTCTTGGCTCTGTCTGGAACATCTCCTCAGTGGGATGCTTCGGTCTCTGCTCCAGCTTTTGTGAGTTTGGATAATGCTGGAGGATAACCAGTGGCTCTGTGTTGGTTACTTATCTCTGGTCATCATTTTCCTTAGGTCCCTCAGAAGATGTCAGAGACATCCCGCAGGAGCAGATGGGATGTCACCTCTGGCTCGCCATCCATCTGTCTTTCCTCCTTACTGCAGCAGACTTGAGTGTGAACCTTCTCTGGCTCTCCTCTGCATGTTCTTGGCAGAGACCTGGAGATCCCTGAGAGCAGTGTTTCTAAAAAAGATGCTCAGAAACATGGTTTCCAGCAATTTGAGCATTCACTTTCACTGTCACCTTCAAACTGGCCTTTGCTGTTGGGAAGATAAATCAGGCATTTAGAAAAGTGGTGAATGGAGTGGGACAGAGCAGTGAATAAGAAGGGCAGTTTTGTGTGCTGGACATCACACACTTGTTTTTGAGTTCTCCAGTGCCTCCATAGCTGTTTCCAAGTAGCTGGTACAGTCTGCGTCCTGAAGATCGTAGGGCGATTGGAGCACATGACAGCTGTCCATCAACCAGCAAGAGGTATTGGGTGTGGAAGGCATCTTCTAACCCTGGAAAACTGAGAGTAAATACCCCAGGGAGAAGACAATGCTCAGGTGAGGTATTTTGGCATGCCAGTGAAAAATTGGCAGCATATGGTTTGCTATCACTACAGTACTTTGGGAGGTAACTGAAGAAACCATGCTTGTGTTGCTTTTGAGCTTTCCTCCAAGTACTTCTCTGTGCAGTGTTTTATGCAGGTTTAAACAACAAATCCAGAGCACTAACTGATGAGCATGGCATTTAACGGCTTGGGAGAGAGTTTTTCTGGAAGAAACATTGACTGGAGAATTTTTGCAGAGCACCTTTTGTGTGTGGCCAACACAAAAGGGTATTTGCACTGGGAACCAGCTGCCATGAGGGGGTTGAAAGCAGCACTAGTTATAGGGACTGGGCATGAATTTAGGGAGCTTGGAATGGGGAGAGCTGCGTCAATGTCACAAACCTCTAGTCTGAAAAACAAACCACACACACTTCAGTATCTCACTTTTTTAATTGAAAAACTGCTTCCTGGTTATCAGGCATATAAAGGAAAAAAATGGATATGTCTGCAGCATTACTTCAGCACCTGGGCTTAACGTCAGAGATGTACAAGGTGTAAACTGTCTCCTTGCTCTTCTCAAAGGAGTAAGAAATCAAAAGCCTTCTGACAGCTGTCGTTTGTCTCAACAGCAGTGCATACTAACTCTAGCATCTCACTCCTATCCCCATTTCACAGGCAAAAAACAGTTCCTAGCCTGAGTCATTGGAAAATGAAGGGCCAGATGTCCCTTGCTGAACTGCTAGTCTCTTAGCATCTTTTCCCATCAAAAAAATAAAGAAGTTTTGTTTTGCTGTTGCAAAACTGCAGAATATAGGAACTAAAAATGCAGATGCAAGGTTAACTGAAATGCATTTCCCAATAAAAGCAACAGTTTAGGAACTCTGCTGCCCCAATATGAGTGTCCTGCAAGGGGCCATGGAGCTGCAGTGTTCCAGCCCCAGGGCAGTGCTAGAACCAAGCAGGCATTAGCATTCTCCACTTGATGCTCAAGCTCTTTTTTGCATCCATCCCAAGGCTGCCCTGGCCTGGAAAACAAATTTGTTTAAAAAAAAATAACATAAAATAAAAAAATCCCCCCCAATCTAGAATTAAAAAGCAACATATGTGTTCTCTGGATTTGCCTTCTGCTTTTGAAACCTAGAGGGCTGATGTTTTCCAATTTACTCAGTAACCAGAAGTAAGTTAAAAAAAATAAAAGAGATTAAATAGTGATAGGTAATCACGTGACTCCAGGAGTTGGGACTTTAAGAAAGAACAAAAGTGTAAATACCACGATAGCATGGCAAGACGTGGGACCTGTGTCCTGCAAACCAAGGACTGTGATGCCTCCTCAGCATCCCCGGTGTCACATGAGGCCGTATCCCTCATGCAATCTGAGTGCAAGGTTCTCCTTGCTGTCAGTGGGAGGGGCAGGGTGGGTCGGATGTAGTGCATGACTCCGGCTGTGGCCCCTGCTTGTGAAGGTAATTTGGCCTCCTCTGGACCATCTGTTTGCCAGCCCCAAGTGAGGCTGAATATTCCAGGGGAAATAGACTTCTATATTAAAAACGAGAAGTGACTGACCTCGGTTGTGTAAAGCACCTTATTTATATTTTATTTATATATTCCAGGACAAGAAAGCTGCTGGAACACCTTGCAAAAACCAAGCCAACTAAAGAAGAGGATGTGAAATTACTCCTCTTAAAGGGAAACTTGCCTTCACGATAATGGGCTCTAATCTGTGCTGTCCTCATCAGAAATCTTCCTTGCCTACTTGCTGCTTTGACTTTATCAATGTCTGCCTCAGCTCTGCCTTGTTTCACCTCTAAGTGGCCTTGCCTGCCTAGAAGTCCTTCCGGCACTGACCTGCTCTGCTGGAGATGAGCCCTTGAGTCCTGGGGATAGAACAGAGCCGACGAACATGCTGTCTACTGTTATCAGCATGCAGCAGTAAATTTTAGGCCACAAGGGCCCATTGGACTGGGAATTTCTGTTGCTCCTCAGCTGTCCCCAAGGCACCCTGGAGAAGGCATGTGTCCTTGCTCCTGGCTTACTCTGTCCCTGGAACAGCTGAGGCAGCAGCATGGTTCTTATCCCAGTTCCCTTCTCTCCCCACCACTTAGACATGAATCCAGTGGACAGACTCACACTGGGGCACACACAGATCTTGCTGTTTTGGCACAGTGTGCTTTCTTTGCACTTCTGAAGACCAAAAACGTCTTCTCTGTGCTGCACACTTAGCAGTGGTGAGGCAGTAACTAATGCTGCATGCCCTAAACATAGTAATTGAAGCCCTGAATATAGAGAAAATTTAACCAAAAAAGGAGAAACATGAGAAAACCAGATTTAGCTTCCGGATTACTTAATGATAATTTGTTCGGGTTTTTTTTTTTTCCTGGAGATTTTGGAGAAATGAAACTGCATCATTTGTGAGACTGGATTCTCCTTTCAATTTCCCATGCTGCCATGTCCCAGTCTGTTCCCCCCATGGAATTTCAACCACAACCTGTTCAAAAGCTGCTCCGAGCTGAATGGCTTTTTCACAGCTTTCTGGACTCTGAGGATGCTTTAAAACAATTGAGGATGTTCGTTTGCCACCTGCCTCGTGGTAAGAAATCCCTAGGTCTCTCATACAAATCTTCTGCTCTTCTGGGAAGCTGTTCCCAGCTTCTGACAAAGCTGTTCAGGTTCTGAGGCTGTATCCCTGTGTTTGTGTGGGCAGGAGGGACCTGGATGTGTGTATGTATGCATGCAGATGTCTCCTAATGCAGACTGTGCAAGCTCTGACTTCTCCACTCTGCATTTTTGCTGATCCAGATGAACAAACTGCTCTTCTATGAGGGCTCCCATCTCTTCAGCAGGTGAGACGGTTTCCTAGGTGTAGCTATCAGCTCAAGAGCATGGACTGATATGTTCACACAGAGCAGAGATCTGGCAGTAGAAGCAGTTCACTGGTGTGTAGGTAGCTGTATGTTTACTACACCAGTGTCTTAGCAGGGCTGATGGGAATTCAGGCTTCACCCTTTCATTTAGCTCCCTTCCATTGTGCATCTCAACCAGAAAATAAGTAAGTTTGAGTTTCACCTGCATCCCAAGACATCAGTGTGGTATTTTGGTACATGTACCAGGGCTGTTAACAGTATTGGACAGTTTATTTGCCATCAGTGGAGTCCAGAGCTAACAACAGTATTTACATGACGACATGGCATCAGGCAAAGCAGGCAAGAGCCACAGAGCTATGACTGGGAAGAAATAAGAGAAGTGAGAGGTCTAGGAGACATGACTCAAGAGAAAACAGTGCACGAATGCAGACTATCTAGTCAGGAGAAGACACACATCCTCACAAATCTGAAAGAATAGATCTTTCCCACTTCTACTGTTGATAAGATAAGAAGTCAGGAGGTTAAACTACAGGCAGGGAGATTGAAGTTTGACATGAGGAAAAGCTTTCTATTGCCATGAGAGTAGTGGTGTAGGCAGCTGGGTTGTCTGTAGCATGGGAGAGGTCTGTGTCATGGAAAGGTTTTAAGATCAGGATGAGCAAACCTCTGTTGAGTTTTAATCATGTGTAGGTGACCTAGGTCTCACTATCACTTCATCAGGAAGATGTACCTGGGAGATGAATAATCAGGAGACATTCAGTTCATCATAAAAAGAAAACTACTGTTGTGTTTAGTAGGGTGAAAGAAAAGAAAACCTGCCTTTAGGCTTTGGGCAAAGATTTATGTAGGAAAACAGTCAGAGCATTGGAACTTAGGCCACACTGGGAGAGGAGATCTAGGTGGTAATGCTATCCAAGCTCTTAAAACCTGAGAACAGACTGACCTTGGTTCCTAGCTGGTGGCCATTTTCCTGAGCAGGAATTTCCTTAGCCAGTAGGACACTGGAGGAGAGAGTTTCTTGCTGCTCTGAAACACATGATATATCCCACTTGGGTTTTGTCCTGTCAAGGTTTGCTCCAGGCTCATAGCTGTTTAACTCACTTAACAACCTCCTCCAGTAGTTTCTCATGCTCAGCCATAGGAACCCTGAAGCTTACTTAAAAGCTTTCAGGAGCTAGTGGCACGGGAAGGCTTGTGTAGGAAACATTCATCCTGCCTTGGACAGTGGCACTGAGTGCAC
>NW_008585842.1:0-13681 GCF_000691845.1 Merops nubicus | reverse complement strand
TTTTAATTTTTTTTTTATATATATAAAAAGAGAGTGGATTAAAATATTTCCATATATGAGAAATAGAAGAACATTTCTGGGAGTAAGCCAAAGCCCTAGCACATCAGAAGTCACGGACCTCCATCAACTAGGACAGTACCAGCTTCCACAAATTGCCTCCCAATACTTCACAAAAGAAGAATTTCTTTTTAATTTGGAGGTTTTTATTCCCTAAACTCCCAGAATAAGTTTTGAAATATCAAATGGCTTTTTAGTGACTGAAAAGAAAACCACCTACAATTAATGCTTAATCCAGATTTGAGCTGACACTAACTCTGGAAAGGCATTTTCTGAAGAGATTAATGAACAGAAAAAAGTTGCAGCAATAGGCCAATGACTTCAGACAGGGAATCACACATGCAATCTGAAAAGTTGCACCTGCAGACTCACATTAGCATTCTCTTCTCTTTCCTTTAAATCCCTTTTGCTATCTACTCCCATGGAAAAGAAAGTGAACAGACTTTTTTCATATGCCCTTCTAGGACGCCAGATCCATGTTCAGAACACATACACATTTATTGAAATTGCTGCTGTGAAGACACCCAAACCCCAAACGGCCCAGTGCACAAGAATGAGTCTGCAGGATCAGTTCTCCCAGGACTCCAAACCTTGTGTACAGTGGGAAGCCACCAGTTACTTAGAAGCAGATTTAAAGGACACTACTTCACACCACTTATCTTTAAAAGCATGCCATTTGTTTGAATTCAACTCATTCACTCAATGCTATAAGTTTGTCTGTTGGAGAATACCCATCCAAAGGGCATAGCTGGGAATACAACAAAAAATTCAAAAATCACTCCCATGGAAAAAAACAATGATATGTTGTAGTAGTTACTACCATAGTAAAAAGTCCTTTTGGAGCTATAAAAATGGTATTCTCTCTCTCTGCCCAACTGAGAGTGTCCAAGTTTGTTATTACAAGGCCGAAATATAATTACCAGATAAAAGAGCACTCTTCTCTACTTGCTCTTAACTACTTTTTACCTCCTCGAAACACGAGGTTTTGGAATTGTTCAATAAAGAGCAAGTGGTTTTCTTTAAATTCACTTTGCTTCTATAAAAAAAAAATTACGATTCATTTTAGCATCAACAGACAGAAGTACTCTTGTCCATGGGATAAATAATAGCATAGCATAAGCAGTGTTTCATCTTGTTGGACTACTTAGATTTATTTAATAGTAAACGTAGCCAGTGATTTAATCCTTGTAAGCCTTCTATACATCCTCATCCTGAAAGAAAACACTTCTTTTTCTCTAATGTAAGCATTATGACATGAATACCTGATTTGTGTAGCATGAAGCTGTTGACATTTGCCTTAAATGATGGGGTACAATCATACTTCTGTGTATCTCCCTCTTTGCCCTCTACTTTCAAGATATTTTTTGCCCTGGCCTTGAAGGCAATGCTGAATCACATCAAGCACTTCAGTGAACATGTTCTTTGAAGAGCAGTTTTTTTTTCTGTGGTTCTTTTTACATTACAGTTCTAGTGACAACAAAAGAAATCCCTTGAGAGATTGCCTTGCATACTTTCTTATACAGTATATTGCTTGAAGTGCAAGAACCCATATTGATTTCAGCTTACCAAGGACTAATAAAATAGCATGCATTGAAATTCTTATATACTGTACAGAGACAGGGTTGTTGAGCTGAAACTAAATTAATGTTCTTAGGGAACATTATATCTACTGTTCAACACAATTGCAGCTCTGCATTGCACAGCTCAACCCAAACCAGTTGAAATCTAAGCAGGGTAACATGCTTTAATTGTATTGATTTAAATGATAAGGCTAAATCTTTTTTTTTTTTAATTCAATAGATACTGAGCACACTTAAAGCTGTTTCTGCTTTTCCCAACCACCTGTCCTATACAAAATATGCAAAATAAGCAGGAGCAAAACATGAGACTAGATCTGTGAAAGAAAACTACTGTTTTAAAATCAGAGAACAGTACCTGGGATTTACAGTCCACAGCTACCTGGAGATAACTCCACAGCTCATGAAGAGGAGGTACTTGTGCTTGTAGAAAAGGTAAAGCTACTTTGCTACTAAACCACCCTGACTGAACTCTGCTTTCAGAATGTGTAAAGTGTTTTGAAAAAAGAGAAGATAAACTTTCAGGTACTCTCCCACTAGTAGTTCACTATATAGAGCCAAAAACCAGGTAAGGCAGCTAGCTGATACCATTGAATATATTTAGAAATCTATTACTGCTGTTATTTGTTATACTTTTTTCAATTACTTATGAATTTGTTCCTTCAACATCAAACAAATACAAAATTAACAAACATTTTTAGGAATAGACTCTTTTCATATCTGAATACTCCATGTTGCAGGGAGAAAAATAATTGTCAGCAATACAGATGTAATGGAAATTCTGAAATCATTCCAGCTTTGTGACTATGGATGAAGGAGTATCATCTTCTATTTCTGAGACTCTTGAAAGTAAGGCTTGATATTCTGCCTTAAGACTGATGCGGGTATTTGTGTGTGATATAATATGTGCACACAGACACTTCCTTGAATAGGTCAAAGTGGCAACCCATATTTTGCTCAAAATGAAACTGAGATCACCCAGGTGGAAAAGAATCTTACTTGGGGATGAAATTAAATAGTTTTTTAAAAACAAAATCTACTAGAAAATACATATCTCTGCAACAAATCCTAAAAAGATGCAGTAATAAGAAAAGTTTCTTCAAAACATCTACGATCAAAATGAACTGAAAACCAACTCAAACCAATGGACAGTTACAATAGAAGCCATTTCCCCATCGGTATTCCCCTACATGTCCCCAGCAGTTTAGAGTACATCTGAAACCTCACATTTTTATTAATTCTAGACTTTTCCAATATAAAACATATGCTTTCTTCCGTACTCTAATAACCCTTTAACAGCCACATAAAGATACTGAGTGTTTGTGGGAGCAAGAGAAAGAGCAATATATAACATTAATTAAATTCGTTTAGTATCTCACTTATCTCAGTATTCAGTTTCTCACAGGCAACTCTCTCATATGTATAAACAACCCCAGAACTGAGGACAAGCTAAAACATCTACTTTCCCTCTTTTAATTTTCTCTCCCTTTAACAACCTTTCCGACAAGGTCTCCCCACATTTACACAATAGCCACTTGGATCTGCTTTCCTTCCAACAAGTTTCTACTGGTATAGCTTTCACAAGTAAGCAACTTTGTCAGGGCCTGAAAGGAGCTGGAAGCCTTTCCCAAGAGGTCTTATAACCCTACAAAGGTCTTGTCCCGTATCACTTGTGTAACCTCTGCTGTTCATGCACATAGCTGGTTTCACTATATCCATAAACACTACCATAAAAATCAGTGTTTGCAGAAAGGCAGCGAGCCTCTAGTCAGCACTGCCATCAGCACTGGGCTTGGAACCGGCAACCGACCGAAACGTAAACTAACCCTGACATGCTTCTGAAACCAGCAAGCTCTCAGCATGCTGTGAACTTATACTTCATTTGCTTTGCAGTTCTCATGAGACCAAACCAAGTAATACTTCCAAAGAGTAATGAATCACAGAAAAAAAAAATCTTGTAGTAGGAAGAAAAATGGAGGAACACTTTTTTCATAAAAGCAAGTCACTGAGGGAAGTTTTAACAGTGTTACCAGCTTCTCTAGCAAGAAATGCTAATGCCTATTAGGAGATCCCACTACATAAGTAACTGTATGTTGAAGCAGCAAAGATATTTCTCTAAATAAACAAAAAAGGTTATCTAAAAGAGGAGGATGGGTACAATTTCCAAGAATAATAGTAATGGGATCTACCATTGAAAAATAACCAAATTTGTTTTATGTACCCCCTTGAAAATCCTTCCATAAGATTTTGTAACAAATGGCAGCAGTGGTGGTTTTGCACTACACAAAATGTTGGGTTATTGCTGTTTTATTATAAGACTGTGGTTTTTAGTTCTTCATAGATTTGACTTTTAATTTCCTTGTGTATAGATAAATGCATATAAACAGATTTATTTCCTGAAAAGACTTCAGAAGACAGGCTAATTGGATAGAGCTTGTGTAAGTCCAAGGGAAGCTACAGGTATTGACAGGACATTGGAGCTGGTCATTCAGTCCATAACAAAAATAGATATTAAAACAGTCAGCCCAAATCAATTATCAGCCTTCTTACTGAAACATCCTGCAATAAAGTCTATGAAATAATATCATGTAAAGATAACCCTACTGGTGGCAGTACTGTATGATTACATCTATAGATTAAGGACATCATGTGTTGTGTTTAATCATACTGGCATTGACTACATGCTCTGGAGAACAAGGTATGACGCTGCTCACCCCAGCAGAATTCCTCTGCTTAGCACTGAAGAGAAGAAAAGGCAAAAGAACTGTTCCCATACACAGCCTGTGTCACCCTGGGCTGAACTGAAAGCTCACTCAGTTTCCTTGCTCATTCGTTCAGTTCCCACAGCTCTCAGCTATGTTATTTACACCACGTAATGTCAGCTGTGAAGTAATTGCTGCCTCTAAGGAAGCAGAAAGGTCAGTAACTCATTTCACATAAATCACTGAGCAACCAACACACACATCAGGAGAATCATTTCAGGGCTTCTCTGCAGCAGAAGCAAGCCTGCATGAGAATATGGCACCAGGGCAGATCTTCCTGATCTTCTGACAGGAACAGGAAGAGGAAAAAGAATTGAGAAGAACTGTGGGCCAGCTGAAGAAGTACATGGCTAGAAAGGGCTGGGCAGCAAGCATAGCTTCCAGGGTGGCTCTGCCTCCCCAGCAGCAGCTGCCTCTGCCTGCATGCTGGCTCCTCACAGCAGCCCCTAGCTTTCCAAGGCTGTAGTGCAGGCAAAGCAGCAGGACCATTAAAAAAATGAAGAAAGAATAGAAGAAAATAAGGCAAAGAAAATGAAGAAAAAGAAATACACAGTTCATGGATGGTATAAATGTGAGAAAAGGCATTATGCTACAAGCAACCCTGGCTAGTCCATGACAATGAAAGTTACATGTGGCCATGTCATCGCAGGTGACAAGATCAACAGATATCTCTAATCCACTGAAGACAGTAAAACATCATTATTCTCCTGTTCTTCGAAATTTTTACCATTTTCCATCTCTCTTGGACAGATTTCTGCAAGACCGTCTTTACATGCCATTTATAAATCAATCAAATTATCTGTGGAGTTCAGAATGTAAATAAACTACATTGAACTGTTTGCAAGCTACTAAAAACTGTATTGGTTACTTACAACAGCAATGTATTTACTGAGTTTAAATGTGGGTATTTCCAGACTTTCAGGACTGCAAGACACGAAGGAGGCAGGACTGACAAGTACATATCTATTTATATATATTAGCCCTGTTTAAAAACAGTGTCCTGAGAGAGAGATAGATTAGGTAGTTGTCTCTGGGATTCTTACAGGTAGAAGCACTTTGGCTGTTGTATGCTGGTGTTTTAAGAAAGATGTTTAATAGGTTCAAAGTAAGTGCTATACAAGCAGAGCTAGCTCTTGAAACCAAAGACACTTAATCGTTTCCTCACAGGGCATGCAAATCAATATTTTATGTCATCAAATGCAACCATGGGACCAATCATACACAGGGACATCACCATTCAAACTGGTACACAAACTAAAACTCATCACACAGGAACAGAATAGGTGAAGGAACAGTTTACACAGGACTTGACAAAACATTTATCATATGCCTGCCAAGAATTACTAAGAATTTACCTTGAAAAGTTTTCCTTCACTGTGTTTAAAACAAACAAACAACAAACAAGAAAAACCCCAGAAAAACAAAAACAAAACCAAAAACCCAACACCATACCAAGTGCATATTGAACCCCACAAACCCTGCTCTTTTAAAGATAGTACTAACATTATTATTTACTACATTAATGTGACATTCCCCAGCAGTCAGTAGGTAACAGCTACAAAATAATGTAATGGGAGTAAAGAAGTTATACACAAAGCAAGACTTCAGTACAGTGATGAAAAATGGTGAGCTGTGGAATTAAAATGTTGACAGAGACCTGAATCTCACTACCATGTTTTTCCCTCCCCATATCACTGTTCCTCAGGAGAAAAACATTTCTCCTAATCAAAAAGCTTCCAGTGTTAAGACTTCAGCTGTCATTTTAAAAGTTAAGCCTTTTTGACTTACCGTGTAATGTCAGTAGTATCCAATACAAACATGAAAATGCAATAAATTGTATGTGTAATCTCTTCCCAAAACATATCCACTAACCCTTGTTCCTACTGTTGTTTCGTTGCCAAATTAAAAAACACGTACAAAGAGTACAAGTGAATAAACTTCAATAGGGACTTTCAGATAATACTGAATTCCCAGATATCACATATTGAGTTACTTAAGAAAACTGAATTTTCAGCCTCAAAACTTCATTTGAAAAGTGTGAGAGCCCTCCTCTTTTAGCTTTAAAATTAGCATTTCATTTCACTGAAAAGTTTGTATTATCAAAAAGGAAAAAGAATGTTACTGTTACAACAAATACACTTCATTCTCATGCATCTCTTTCAGGCTTAATTTCTTCTACACTGATTCTGCTGCAAAGGCTGTTAGAGAGGAACCCTGTAGGAAACCCCTTACTACTGCCTCTGAGGGCTGTCTCGTTGAAGAGCTCTTAAGTACTTTGTGCAAAAACTTCCTGACCAATCTTGCACATCAGATTTTCAGTACCCGGTTCTAACATTCAGAAGACAGTAATTTATTTCAGTTCTCCCTGTCTACAGTGCGTGTGGTGGAGCACCAGCCTTGTCTGAAGCCCCTCAGAAGCAGGAAGGATTTAAGCGAAGAACCTCAATCCAGTAACCACAGCGCTTGAAACATGCTTGCATGGCCGTACCATTCCTTCAAACAGATCTGCATTTCTGCAAATATTTTTGTCAAATACATGTCAACCTGGTAAGCCCAGGGTTTCTAAAGCAGAACATCTCTACATATCCACTTCAGCATAAGGTTGTTCCTTACAGTATTGCAGTTTGCCCAAAGGTTTAGATGAAGCTTTATGAAATAATCTTTCTGTACTGCCAGACGTGCCACACTTACTGTAGGAGTTGGCTACTGTCAAAGTTCTAGATGCTTTATTGTGATTAGAAGCATTGCTCTGCTGCTTAAAGCTCTGGGTGGTGAATGAGACTGAGAAACAAGTGTTCCTTAAACTCCAAAATAGTATTATACATTAGAAAATGTACAAAGTAAAGAAGAGAGCAGATTTAAAACAGAATCTGTTAGATACCATAGCATACTAACTCCTGTATAACAGGTATAATTTCCTCTTATCAACTCATGTTGCCTCTAGTTAATGACCAAATGACCTGTTTCAATTTAGTGGAGCTCAATGACATTACAACAATATCCTAGAACACTTTTGGAAATACTGTGTAAACCAGGAGTTACTCAGTTTGCAGCAGTTGTGCACACAGCAGTTCCTGATCATTAAAGAAAAAAGCCAGTCTCTGGTCTGGAAAGAAACTGGTTCCAGCATACACAGATGATGAACATGCTGAAACAGTCCAGTCCTCAGCTGTTTATGCTGGACTTGCCATGCAGCCAAACCCCAGTTTTGCAGACCACATCCACAAGGCAAATTTCACAGTGGTATTCAAGCTGATCAGGAAGAAAGTTTTACCTCGCATCACATTCGCAGAATCACGCTTTGGATTAGAGATAGCCCAAGCATGCATGAAGAAGAGCATTTTACATACACTGAAGGATGGTTTATGGTTTCAGTTTTTTGTGTTACAATCTTAGCACAAACTAGCAAAAATGTTAATCACCTCCAATTAGAGATACAGAAACTGTGATGTTTTCAAAATGATAGAAAATTGCTACTGCTGTCTACTTATCTTTTGAAGGCCAAAATATGTCATTTATTTTATTATTCCCAAAAGGTATCATACTTGGCACATGACCATACTAGAGTGGAAATTTCCCAACGTATTAGATTGTATCAACACAATTTGTCATGAGGCAGTAATTCTTAGCATGCAAATATCTGGATAGTCTCCAATAAAAACTGTAAAATGCTAAACTACAAACATTTTAATCTTGCGGACTGACATGGAATGTTTGACTCCTGGCCTAGGCCTCCCCCTTCAGCATGCGCATTGCAGCCAGTTTTCCTGTTAGCATGTCATATTTATCATTATTGTTTTAAGGAGGAAAACTCCACAAACAAAAGCTTTTATTAAAATTTGCTTGAGTAACAATAAAAATCCCCACCCAAGAATGAAACAAACAACAACATCAAACCAGGAATTATACTTCATGTTTTCATTAGGCTGTAGTTCTAAATGTATGACAAATCCACATCTGTTGAATTTATCCTAGTATTCTTTCTGGCTGAACATGTTTCCAACCTAAATCTTAAACATTTTCATTACATCTGTAAAACAATACATTCTAATCAGAAGATTTCAGTAGACAAGATATTCTATTTTTAAGTCTGCTGATACTCTTGGAAAGTGAATTGACTCAGTCATCTGAGAAGACTGCCAGTAGTGCAATCCTAGGTAACAACCTTGGTGTCAAAGTGTAAAAATGCTCACAACAAAATTTAGTTAATAATCTGTTTTGAACTATGATCTCAATGTTTTCCATCTTTTTTAGATGCCAGAACATCAACAATAACATTATATACAAGGCATTAAAAGATTTAAAACTCCATAAAATGTGGGAGCATCATCAAGAAAAGCGTTTTTAGATCATGCAGAATTACTGCATTATTACTTTATTTACCACTGCATCTTCTTATTAAGATCCTTAATTCTGTTTCTAGATTTTGCCTTGATTCTGTTTCTAATAGAGAACTACTGCATAGCTGGTTTCATCTGAACCCCTGAAAATCTGTAATTCCTTGTCTGTGAACTGAAGATTAGTTTTCCAGGGAGTCTTTCTACAGTAGCTTTTAAATGAGAATATTAATGAACACTGAATCACAGCAATATCGACGCTGAGGCAAAGTGCGTTCTGCTACACCTGAAACTGTAGGTTTCACCTAAACTAGGGGTGGCAAAACTCAGCGTTGCACTACTGGCACTAGTCAACAGAGCAGCACGGGCAGCGCCACAGGATGAACAGAGATATTGTTAACAGGAAGTGAAGGGACTCCTGCCATGCTTTTGAGGACCTGTGGGAAGGAAAGGAGGGGGAAGCCTCAGTGTAACACTTGTGGGGTGTGAGTGTAAGGAGAGATGTGACAAGAGCCCAGTATGTATGTACGTATGTATGTGGGCGTCTGGGTGACAGCGGGAGAAGGCTTCTAACAAAGGACTCGGAAAGAATAGCTGGGAGGTTTGCAAAAATTGCCCCTCAAGCAGGGGAGAAAAAAAATGTCTCGCTTTCTCTAACCTACTGTTTCTTGGGATATTCTCATAACTAAGAAAAAGAGGAATGAAACTATTAAATGCTTCCCTAATATATTCACTTTCTTATACCACTTAAACATGTATGTTTGTCAGCCACAAGTACCAGATTCTTTAATATTCAAACTAATGGACATTTACAGTATTTAATACAGAGAGTGAACATTTTTTATAACAACTACCTTTCAAAAATACCCAAAGTGTATTTTTGAATTGTGAGCTTCTCCCCACACCCCACCATGTTCATCACATCATCTCATGTGGAAGCCCAAAGTCTTTCCAAGAAGAGAGCAAAAAACCCACAAAGTTCATTCTTTCTTCCACTGAGAACTTGCTAGAATAAAATACATATCACCTTTTCCCCCAATACCTACGTCCGAATGCCATCTCCTCCTCCCAGATTCATCCACCCCGTGCTGTACCCTCTGAGCTGTGCAGGCCTTCCTGGCAGTGCCAAACACCGAAACAGCTCCACGACAGATGGTATGTCTGGCAGCTTACATCTCCCTGGGTCTGGCAGACAAAAATATCTGATGTAGAACAGCATTTTGTGTTTCAAGAGTATTTCTGTTATGAATTTCCAGGAGCTGGGGAGTAAACATGAGGTCAAGTTTTGGTGGTGTGTTTGTTGTGTGTTTTTTTTTTGTTGTTGTTTGTTTTGTTTTTTAAACCTATGTGTATTTAAGTAAAAGCTCTAAATTGCCTGCTTCACCCCCCCCTCCTCCCCTTTTTAGTGTCTCCCCAGAGGCACCAAGCCAAAAAAGAATGATTGTTAACTGTGCAACAGTATCATGCCTTAACATGCTTCTTGGTATTTTATAGTTTTAACTAGTAAGTCCGCCAGCCTATATGTTATAATCAGCCTTTCCTTTGCCAAACCAAAAAGAAAGAACAAAAAAAATCACATTTCTACATAAAAAAATTCTAAAATTTGAATTCATATTTTTAACATCTGCATAGGAATTTTAAGACTCTGCTTCATCAAAGAAATAAGTACATAGGTTCCTGTATTTTAAGTACATCACTTACATAATCATGTAGGGTAAAATTTATAAAAATACTTTGCTCCTGTTTTCAAGTGAACAGTCATAGAAGCAGTAAAGAAAAATAAGAACTAACTTCTTTGTCACTAAGTTTAAAAGGCTGAAGAGCTATTCTGAACACAAAGCAATGAGAATCTAAGCAGCAATACCCCATGTGTTATTATGGCCAGATTCAGAATTAAATATTACAGAATTCTATCCACAATCACATTCTCCATTAATTTATATTTCTGGCATTAAAATAAACATAATTTCCCTTTAGGGAAGCTAAAAGCTTTCATGGGGAAAATTCGATATTTTATTAGAGGATGGATCATTTAAGAGGAGACAGTCTTTGTGGTACCATGTCACTTAGTTTTACCCACCTAGATTAAATTAACTACCTAAGGTCTTCTCCAATGCTTCTTCACAGGACATCAAACAAGCTGTCCAGGCAAAGGGAATGCTAAACAAAAGTCAGCTTTCCTACACTGCAGCCTTGCAGGCCTCCAAGACTGGAAAGCTCCCAAAGCTGGCACAAGATACTGCTTACTTGCTGATAAAATATGCCTTGATAATAGGATGAAGGGACTTGGCCAGCCAGCTGATGGCAAGTGAAACTGCACTGTGTGACCCTCTCACAGAAGCCTGGTGACAGCATGAGTTGGCCAGAAACAGTCATGCAGCTTAATAGGAAAGACCTGATTTTGCTAAAAGGCTAATGCAATAAAGTCCTGAAAACACCAAAAAATTTATAACTCTCCCCTGCCAAGGTTTATCTTAACATTACTGTAACTGGTTCTTATTAGTCACTGTGTGATTACCAAAGGAATTTAATTAGAGACAGGAGGCTCAGACTAAAAACCCAGAAAGCTTTACATTTTTGCAGAAAACCCCAGTGAAACCAAACAAAAATGCAAGAAAAAGGCTCAAACCAAAAAGACCTCGTTTTAGCTACTTACTCTTCTCATGGCACTGTCAGCTCTGTTTAGTCACATAACCCACCCTAGGACAAGGTAATGGCTCTCTTCTTAAAGCCATTTCATGACAATAAAATTGTATTTACACATATAATTAAGGAAAATCAAATAAATTTTCAAATAGACTCAGCACAATTAGCATGGCAAGATAAAAATTCCTTGTAAGAAAGCAGCTGTTTAAGCTGTGCTCTCCTTATTGATAAATTTGGAAAAAATGCAAGGAAGCATTAGACTATGCAAAGCAAGAATAAAACTGCTTGTTACTTATTTCTGAAAAAAAACATTTTGCTTGAAGCCTTGAACACAAGGCTTCTTTTGGGCATACAGGCATCATGTCCTGATTTCACCAACACGGTCTATTTCTGATGATGTCAATGTCTTTAAGTGCTTATTAAGCAGGTTTTATCAATGGATTAAGAAAGAGCTCAGCTGCCAAGAAGAGAAAAATAAATTTTAGATCAAAGCATATAATCATCAGACATAACAGGTGACTAAGTACCATCTGTCAGCATATTGTTCTCTGACATAGAAGGGGTATGTCTATATAAAAACAGTGGTGCAGAGATGATACACTTTTTCCCTGCCTGTTTTTGAGTAACATGATCAGCTAGTGTCAGAATTGACTATGTGCCAGATAAATTAAACCAACCAGTAGCTAACACACAATACTGGCCAACTTTTGCAGAATTTTCTTTTAAAAGATTTGCATTCATGAATTGGCATGGTTCCTCTCATTACATGGTGATGCTATTTTTTTTAAAAATCTCCTGGTTTTGGCTTGTGCTGAATGAGTTGCTATTCCATCCTGAGTCGATTGGTTTGATTATTACAAATGCCACGTTGCTCTCTTTTGTTTAAACTAGAGAGAGAAGAGTACCTTGCAATGCTTTCCAAAATAAATAACATGCAATATAAGTGCAGAATTTCAGGCTTAAGTAAGTGATAAAGATACATAACTCAACACACTAACAGTTGACCTTGAAAAAATATATCCTAGAGTTGCAGAAAATCTTCAATTAATCTTATCTTACAGATTTGAAAAGATAATATGTTTAAAATGAGAAAAAAATAATAATTGTCTAAGTGTGAGTTTGGATCTTGCCAGAAGCATGAACAGTTTGCTTAGTCTCTTACAGAAGGGTATTCATGTATGGGAAGATACTTCCTCTGACATGATTTTCAGCAATATCAGCCCTTAAAATCCACTCTGCACCATCAGCTCTCTGGACTGGATAAGAGTCCAATACAATTCCATTTCCAAAAGGCCTCAGCCTTATCTCAAAGCAGGGATAAGGACTGTGCTTGTCTAGCTCTAAATCAGTAGTCACCTACAGGCTCATCCTGAGCCAAGTCCACATCCCTGCTCTCTAGATGCAGCAGGACTCCTGTGAAAATCCTCCCCAAAAGACCAGACTTAGGCAAGTCTCTCTAATCCTAAACCTAGCCTGATGCACAGAAAGATGAGTCCACCTGTAAGAATACACAGAGGAGCAGATCCACCCTGAGCCCAGCCCACATCCTTACTTCCCTGGCTGAGCAAGGCTGCACAAGAACTCCAGCTCTGAATACTCACTTCTCTATAGCCTACCTTAAGTCTGAGATTCCTAAATTCATTATGGTTTGCATTCATTTCCATTTGCCTACAACTGCACATTAGGACACATACATACATTCAGTGCCTCTGAAGTAACTACAATGGGTTTGCTCTACGCTTTCCAGGTGTACATTCTAATTCTTGATCTCTATGCATGACATAACTTGGCAAGTCAGCATAAGACAGATATACAATACACAACAGCTTCTCCTCTCCCAGGCTCTGACCTCTTGCAGGAGACTTGACATGTTCCAAGCAGAAACACCTTGAAAAATGAAGGGACCAGATTCTAAAGTGTATCTGGCATATATCTAATGATAAGTCTATACTCAAGAAACAGTAACAAAAACACTATTAACTTCACCCAAGATCACATCTGATGAAAGAAAGGCTCAAACAAGAAAATTTAAATCCAAGTTTAACACAACCAAATGTTAAACTCCAAATGACAAGCTACAAAAAGTGAAACAAGAAAAAGCAATAGTAGATTATAATTTATAGTAAGATCCTTTGCTCCTCCAACATCTTGTTTAGCCTGAGAGCCTAAGCTCTTTGCTATCTACCTCCACCCGTGAGGATTTTTCTGAACCAATTAATTTCTTTTTCCTTCTATGCAAGATGAACCTCTTCTTCATCACCCTTCTCTCTAGACTGACATTATAGAATCATAGAATCCTTTA
>NW_008585841.1:0-1701 GCF_000691845.1 Merops nubicus | reverse complement strand
GGGCTGCTCTCCAGCCAGTCCTTGCCCCCTGAGCCCCTGAGCCCCGTCCTCAGGAGCCCCCTGCACTGAGCCATTCCCCGTGCCTGCTGCGGCCGGGACCGACGGAGGGGGTTTGCCAGTGCCCGGTTTGATTTTGCCTTGTTCTGCTTTAAATTGAGTGAGCAAAACCTGCACATGAAAGTAGAAGCTGATTATTTGATCTCTGCTTCAAAGCTTGAAAGAACAAAAGCTGGTGCCAGGTTAAATCAGCAGAGGCTGGCACAGCGTGGGGCTGGGCTGCGGCTCTGCCCAGGCCTCTGACCCCCACCCTGCCAGTAAATTCAGGCTCACCAAAGAGCCCCCAGGCCCAGGGAAAGCCAACCAGGAGCTCACAGCCAGGGGCTCACCCATCACCATCCTGGGGCAGCAGAGCTGGCACCACTTTGGAGCCCAGACTGGAGCTGGGAAGCTGCTGGCCAGCACCAGACAGGGGTCCCAGGAGAACCCCCCAGCATCAAGTGGGTGCCAGGGCAGTTTTGGCTCTCATTCTGTTCTGCTGGAACCCCAGCAATGCCCCGAGGGGGGAACCCCTCTGCTGGGAGCCCAGCAGGAGAGAGTTGGGCTGGAGCAGCCACAGAGGAGAAGGCTCCAGCTGGGGAGACCTGCTGGGTGCTGCCAGGACTGCCAGGGGCCTGTCAGAAAGCTGGGGACAGACTTTGGAGCAAGGGCTTTTGGCACAGGACAAGGGGGGGTGATTTGAAACTAAAAGAGGGAGATTGAGACTGGAGAGAAGGGAGAAATGTTTGATGCTGAGGGTGGTGAGCCCCTGTCCCAGGCTGCCCAGAGAGGTGGTCACTGCCCCATCCCTGGAACCATCCCAGGTGAGGTTGGCTGGGGCTCTGAGCACGCCACTCTAGCTGCATCTGGTTGGACCAGATGTCCTTGAAAGGTTCTTTCCAACAAAAATTTCCTTGGTTCTTACAACTCAACACCACAAACAACTGAACAGCAAAGTGCTGCAAGAGCTTCTGGGAACAGCTCTGGGCCACAGGTTTTATGGGCTGCTCTCACTGAGGAGACAGATGCTCCTTTCTTAGTGAAGTGTGAGTTTACAGCACCGTGCACACGAATCCCCCGACGTGCTCGTTGTGCAGCTGCACCTGGCACAGGCTCTCTCACGAGGCTACAGAACCACAAGATCCCAGCGTGGTGGGGCTGGAAGGGACCTCTGGAGACCATCTCATCCAACCCCCCTGCTCCAGCAGCTCACCCACAGCAGGGTGCCCAGGGTCACAGCCAGGGGGGTTTGGGATCTCTCCAGAGCAGGAGACTCCACAGCCTCTCTGGGCAGCTGCTCCAGGCTCGGCCACCCTCACCCCAAAGAAGTTTCTCCTCCTGCTCAGGTGGCACCTCCTGGGTTCCAGTTGGTGCCTGTTGCCCCTTGTCCTGTCACTGGCACCACTGACCAGAGTCTGGCCCCAGCCTCTTGCCCCCCGGGGCCCTTTAGCTCTTGCTCAGCACTGATCAGATCCCCTCTGAGGCTTCTCTTCTGCGGCTGCACAGCCCCAGGGCTCTCAGCCTGTCCTGGCACAGAGATGCTCCAGCCCCTCAGCACCTTCATAGCCTTTGCTGGACTCTCTTGAAATGGGGAGCCCTGAACTGGACCCAGGTCTGCAGAGGTGCCCTCCGTAGGGCAGAGGTGTGTGGGAGGAGAACCTCCCT
>NW_008585840.1:0-7912 GCF_000691845.1 Merops nubicus | reverse complement strand
GTTATAGAGTCAGTTTCCGTACGTCAAGTTTAGAAAAGAAAGGTCAGAAAAATAAGGAGCATGTAGTGATCTTAGTGGACAATGAAATTTTAAAAAAGGTCTAAAATGATGAAATCTGCATGTAACATATAGGTAATAAACATACCATTCTTCTGAAAACTTGATTTACAATCTGACCAATACAAAAGATTCTTTGTATTAAATAAGTGTGTTAAACTTGTCCATCCCTAACAGCAATAGTGTTATTACTAAATATTGTATGCATTAGGGTTTTAAAAGATGGATAGAATGCAAAGAAAAAAGAGTGAGAAAATGCTGAAAGAAAAAATCATAAGTGGGACTGCAAACAAAAACTAAAACATACTTTAAAGACCGTCTATTACTATGGGTTTTTTTTCCTTCGTCCTTAAAAATAACGGAATAAAAATGAGAAATTAGGTGGATTTGGGAGCCATTTTCACACATAATCGTATGTATTATAACAGGAACCATGAATGAAAACCAAACCAATTCTTTTATAAAAAATCCACTGGATTATCAGTAGGAGGAAGATCTCTCAGATAATTCAAAATACACATCTGCAGGTTATGGAATGTTTTAAGGCCACAGGGAGAAAAAAAAAAAAAAAAAAAAAAGAAAAAAAAAGAAATTCCCAACCCACTAATAGCACTCAAAGACAAGTGAAAAGGCAAAACGGTAATGGAGGGGAAGACACAAGCAAGTCCAATATAAGAAAAGGGGGAACAAAAAAGGGAGCAGAGAAAGGACATTCAGACAAAATGGGAAACTGTTAATAAAGCTTAAAAGGTGAGAGAAATTGTGACCTCTGTGGAGAGGTGTTAACACAGCTGACCTTCTGAACAGCATATGACCAATAACAAAATTCTAAATGTTATGTTAATCCTGTCATACATTAAATGACACTGCAGGCAAAACCTCTTTATTTCCATTTGTTTTCCTAAAGGAATATAGATTTTTTTTTTTTTCTGGAAGAGTGTTAGACCCAAATCTACATATGTCCTCAAACAAAAGCATGAACATGAGACAAGAATGAACCTCACATTTTTAAGAGACATCTTTTGTAGAAAAGAAGCATGCCAGCATTTATATGCATAACATAACACATATCTTCTTTTGGCATCAGTTTAGACATGAGTGTGTACCACCAACTACAGTACAGATTTTAATAAACAGAGTATTTGGTGTGAGGCAGAAGCCTACTAAGATATGATTTAAAGTTCTCTCAGATTAACTTTAGTACCACATCTGAATCTGAGCTGAGGCATTGCTGAGTATCCCAGGGACAGGAGGCTGTGTTGTTTGTGGGCAATGAGTGAGAACACTGGAGCAGAGGAGTGTGGTCCTACTGAACAGGTTTTAGGTTGAATATGTTGTGTTTACATGCCAGGTCTGATGTCATCACTTCAATTCTGAAATTATTTACAGGTTACTAATGAAGTGTAGTAGGATGATTCGGAGATAACATCATGACTGTAGAGTTTACAGAGACAAGTGATGTCCAGTACAGTTTAATATCTTCATCCATGATACAGACAGTGAGATCGAGTGTGCTCTCAGCAAGTTTGCAGATAACACAAAGCTGAGTGGTTAACATGCCAGAGAGATGGGATGTCATCCAGAGGGACCTGGAGAAGCTTGAGAAGTGGACCCATGTGAACCTCATGAGGTTCAGCAAGGCCAAGTGCAAGGTCCTGCACCTGGGTAGGGACAATCATCATTATCAGTACAGGATGGGGCATGATGTGATAGAAAGCAGCCCTGCAGAAAAGGACTTGGGAGTACTAGTGGGTGAAAAGCTGGACACGAGCCAACAGTGCACGCTCGCAGCCCCGAAGGCAAATCATGTACTGGGCTGTATTGAGAGGGGTGATTCTCCCCTTCTGCTCTGCCCTGGTGAGACCTCACCTGGAGTACTGCATCCAGTTCTGGAGTCCTCAGCACAGGAAAGACATGGACCCGTTTGACAGGGTCCAGAGGAGGGCCACAAAAACTATCAGAGGGTTGGAGCGCCTCTTCTGTGAGGACAGGCTGAGAGAGCTGGGGTTGTTCAGCCTGGAGAAGAGAAGGTTCTGAGGAGACATTATGGTGACCTTCCAATACCTGAAGGGGACCTACAGGAAAGCTGGAGAAGGACTGTTTACAATGGCATGTAGCCACAGGATGAGGAGCAATGGTTTCAGACTTGAGCAGGGTAGATTTAGATTAGACATTAGGAGGAAGTTCTTTGCTTTAAGAGTGGTGAAACACTGGAATAGATTGCCCAGAGAGGTGGTGGAGGCCCCATCCCTGGAGACATTCAGGGTCAGGCTTGGTGGGGCTCCAAACAAGCTGGTCTAGTTGGGGATGTCCCTGCTTACAGATGGGGGGTTGGACTAAATGACTTTTTGAGGTCCCTTCCAACTCAAAGCATTCTATGATTCTGTCAAAGCTGGACATGAACAGTGCTATCAGCAGCTGTGTTCTCTGTGTTGCCATGTACTTTCCATTTTTACACTGCATGGGCCTGCTGTCAATGGCACAAAGAGTAGGTAGCCATCCAGTGTTTGACACTGCTACTTGGCAGATTCCTATGAGGAATGTAGAAGTGATGGAAACGGGAAATGTTCCTTTTCCTCTTTCCTTCTTATAAACAGTAGCAACCCACACAAAGCAAATTCCAGGTGAGGCAGAGATAAATTTATATGGTGTCAGGACGTGTCCATGAATCTCATTACAAGACTGTCTGAAGGAAGGCATTGTTCTGTGTGCCCAGTACATGTGGAGCAAAAACTCTGCTGATGTGAAATTCAGAAAGTTTCCCACCAACCACAGTTGTAACCTTTACCCACACTGTGTAGCAGAGACAGAAACCCACCTCAGGCATTCCAGCTGTATCTGCCTGACCCATAACCACATCCACTGCTTACAGACCCTCTCTGAGGCTTCCCTTTCCCTGACACCAGCCCCACAGCTGCCGTGCACAACTCCCTCAGGTCTGGAAAGGAAGGCAGGGTTAGGGTTAGGGCTAAGGTCAGGGTTAGGTCTGAAAGTTTCCTTGCTAGGCAGCTTTTCCTGTTACAAGCATGCCCTCTAGCATCTCCTTTGTCAAGGCCACCTCAGTTGGCTCACTGGCAGTCTGCTGCTTAGAGAGGGTCTAAGGAGATATATTTACCCTTAAAGAGCAACTCTGGGGACTCTTTGCAAAAAGTCAGACAAAAAGAGTCTGCAAACACACTCAGACGTATTACTCGTTTGTATGCAGTTCTTAGACTTGGAGTCTGTCCTGTATCTCTCATGTTGAGAAGCTTCTTACAGTATAAAGGGAAAGGGTGACATCATGAGATATGAGTGTCTAACAGCATTGTTACAGAAGCAGTCCCATAAAAAAAAAAAGTAATCTTCCTTTACCCACTGGGATGTGTGAAAGCTGTGCTCATTAAATTCTGAAATAGTTCTGGATTTTCAAAATGACCTGTCTGCCTTTCAGAAAAAAAGGTCATCCTATCTTATTTCTGCTAATACCAGTTAATTGAGATATGAATGCTGTGCCTGGGATGAACCCATTGTAATAATTTCAACATGGGCACTAAGCAGTCATCACATTATAACAACACTTGGTCATTCTTGCTGTGAACCTGTACATGGGATTTCAAATCATTATATTTGAGAGGAAATGTATTGCATGCCATTATCTTTTCCTCAAATGCTGAATTCTGCACTGCTTATGTCAATCAACACCACCTTGTTTGATATCAAAATCAGATATTTACTGATCATGTTTTAGACAACATACAACCATGGAAAACTATGATATCATATGTGGCCATAATCATAATACATTTGGCCAGAGAACACATATTAAATTTCAATATATTTTTCCACACTGAAATGTGATTGCCATTTTTATAATATTTCCAGTGTAAATCACACTTATTGTATTTAGAAGCTGCTCAATTGGCATCACACTAATGGAAAAAAATACTATTTCAGCTTCTTGAACCTCACAATCCCTAATAATAACTGTGTGGAGATAAAAACTGCAGTTATTCCTTTAAACTTTGTATAATCCCAATGTGTACCAATCAAAATACAGCATTTAGCAGCCAAAACAAAGCAGAGAATTAGCATGAAGTGGAAAAGATATGGGATAGCCAGAAGAGCACTGGTATGAACACTGATTTATGGCCACGAGCCACAGTGAACAGGCTCCTAGCATCAGGTACACTAGTTTAACAGCTAAATTATCTTGTTATTAAACCAATATTCGGTAATACTGTCATGAACTGCATCAAATGCAATACCATATTTACAAGAAAATATGTAATACAAATTGATTGTTACAGGGAACAGGATCGTTTTCTACTATGATAAATGATACTTTGTCAAGCTGACATCTAAACCAGAAAAGATTAAATGTTTTAGACATTAGTATTAGTATTGGTATTAGTATTAGTATTAGTATTATTTCCCCATGTTAAGGAATAGTATTTTCTCCTGAGTTACTGGACAATACTGTTGAAATTAAAATTTTGCAAAGCATTGTTAGGCACTCAAGGTAAATGCTTCTTTCAGGAAAATACTTGCAACTGCCTTGATGATAAATCACATCCAAGTTATTTCCTGTAAAAAAAGGGTAATACAATTTAAAGAAAAATTACTTGACAGCGGTTTGAGAGGAAATGAATCAAAGACAGAACAGTTTAGAAGTATGCAAGTTATTCTGTATGTCTTGTACTTCTCTGTATACCTTCCTTAGGAGTTCTGGAACTGTCTTGTTTCAACTACTACATGTGCATGGTTCCATTTCTTTTCCTGTGTGGTATGCTATTCATTTTTCTAACATATTTATCTTCAGTTTTATAAATCTGTTTTTGAAATCTGTTCACCTATGTTGTTGCATGAGAAGAAGAACAATATAAGCTATTGCTTATAAGAAGACGTTATTTATCTCTATCTTATTTAAACAGAACCTATTGTGTTAACGGTTGTCAGGGTTCAAAAGGAAGAAACCTTAACTATATCCCTTTATTACTGTATTAATATGCTAAACCATTTTTTTTTTTTCCACTAAATACTTGTCTAGTTCACGTTCAGATTATTTTCACTGATCTTAATAGTGTTCAGACTCTATTGAACCTGTGGCATAGGACTCCAATGTTTTTAATTTTCAGTTCACATTTAAAATTAAGATAATACTTGAGAATGAAATCTAAAAAAAAAAAAACAAAATATATAGATGGAAGTCAAGCACTCATACACATAAATGCAATCCTAAGGCGCCTTCCACCTCTGGAGATGCCAAAAATCAATAAGCAGGACACTATTGTTAGGGTTTTTTTACTCTAAATTTCTCTACTCTGCAGTTGTTCTGCTTCTGGTCTTCTGCATGAACACCTCAGCTGAGAGTATTGCTGAGTGGCTCAATGCCTACTTGATAGTAGATGTGTTTCCATCCAGGTTTCCCAGTGGAAGGACATTTGTCATGCCTCAGTTTGGTAGATATTCTGTAAGATACCACCAGGGCTCAACATCAGCTCTTTTCTAAAAGATAAGGCTCCTCCTGGATTTCTTTTAAGGTTGAGAGGAGATAGTGGTGTACTTTTCTTCATGACTGCACATCTTTCACTGAAGTGCTTACACACTGTATGAGGATATAGACTGCAGAGAAGAACTGAAGTTTTATTTGACTAAAAGAGAGGAAACATGTCCTTGGCTCCAGCCTCTGCTCCCTTGAGCGTTTATGTATATTTTAGTGTAACTTTTTTGAGAATTTGTGTAACGTACAGCAGTGTCAGAGCAAAGATGTCAAATGAGGCCTGTTGCTTCCCAGCACAGTGTGCTCTATTACATGCAGTAAAATAGTTTCTACAGGATATAAAAGACTTCCTTTCTGGAGGATGAACCTTTTCTCTCCCAAGAATATTTCATATCTGTGTCCTCAAAGGAGAAGACTCCTTCATCCAGTTCTGAAGAAGGAATTTAAATTTTAGAGAGGCAAGGATAAAAAGTACTCCCTTGTTCTTATTGTTTCCTTAATTTCAGTTTCCAGGCAGTTCTGTCTTGGCAAAATATAGTTTAACTCTCCACCCAAAATTTGCTCTGTATTCTACTTTGCATATAGCTTGCAGAGGGGCCTAGAAGCATAACTTGGATTCCTCACTGCTGTTGTAGATCCTTGGCAGGCATGTTGAGCTGGATGCACTGCAGGTCCCAGAGTGACTTACAATATCAGTGTACACCAAGGCTTAGCTCTGTGTCAACAGAGGGTAGGACTCCTGCCTCAAAATGTAGGGTGTGTTGTGATCAATCACTGCATTGTTGTTTTGTTTTGTTTTGTTTTTTTTCCAGAAAATGGGCATATTTTTCCTATATTGTTTAGATACAACCCAAGGATGAGCTAAGCCTGACACCTCTCCACTGACTACAGGGGCCTCCTGAACTATTAGTTTAGATCAGGTATTGAATATTTAGACAGGTTAAGGGAACTAATATTTAGACAGGTTAAGTCCAGCTCCTTCTTTCTTCAGATTTTGTCAGCCTCCTCCAGGCACACAGCTGCAGACTCATGAGCTTCCCTCTCCTTGAGCACCACTCTGTCTCCAGAATAAGGAGAGGAGCAAGAGTCCTCTATCCCCCAATCACCGTCTCACTCTCCTTAACACACTTAGGCATGCAAAGAGTATTCCCAATTTCCTTTTCTATGACAAAGTTAGTGCCTTAAGCACTAAGTCTCCTCTGACTGAGACACTCGGGGTCACCAGAAAAAGGCACAAGAGCTAGGCAGCCACAAGCTGCCAGCCCCACTGCTTCCCAGCGCACAGGCAGCACCTTTTCCTGCAGTCCTGGGATGACTTCCTAGGCAGTGGCTGTCGTCCCTGGTCCCTCTGCTCTGCACAGTGTTGTGCCCAAGCTAATGGACTGCAGCAAAGTAACCCCTCACTTCTGCTGTGACAAGCACCAAAAGCGTTGCTCCTTAGATTGCACCCAGCCTGGACACCTCTGCTGTACAGACCTGGTCAAATAAAAGGAAACAACCTGCAGGAGGGACTGTACTCCAGTACGACAAATGGTGTGGCCATGCAGCAAGCTATTTTTTCCTACAATTTTTTTTCTGAAACTGTGTATGATAATTAATCCTGTCCCTACTGCAGCTAAAAGGAAAAAAAGCCCAAAAAAGTGATTGCTCTAATTTCAATTTTTAATTCACATTACCACCTTCAACTCAAACTGACCCTGAACATGGAAGGTGACTGATTACTTAATACTATTCTAGATAAAACAAAACAAAAATAATAATAATTATGTCCTGCTGTGAAAAATAGAAGGTAGCACAAATTCTTGATTTTGTGCCTGAATACTGTAAATATAGGAGAATAGTCATGTTCAAAGCTATTCAAGACTTAACTAATTTATAGGTGCACATCACTATTGTTTTTATGAAGTGTAATTAATATAAAATTTTAGTAGTCCTACATTTATGCTCAAAACTTTAGCATTAAAAAAAAATACATATTTGCTATCCAGAAATAACCAAGCAGGATTTTTGGAAAGAACTGAAGTAACTACAACTTTTTTTACTTTATTGTTAATTAATTTGTAGCTTCTACTTTGAAGATACTAGGAAAAACATTTTTAGCTTCTTCCAAAGCTTGCTGAAGTTGACAGAAAGTCTCCCACTGAGTTCAGTGAGCTTTGGATCAAGTGCTTAGTATCCTCAGAAATTGTTTATCTGGTCCACTCTGTTCTATTCATAATTTGAGGGAGAATTGTCCCTCATTTTTCCTGAGACCATTTTAATAACTAGCAAAAATATAACCAATATATTTTTCGTTCTTCCATCTGTGAAATGAAGGTATGATTTAATAGTTAAATACCTTGTGATCCACTGATTTAAAGAGTGTGTATATATATA
>NW_008585839.1:24330-25966 GCF_000691845.1 Merops nubicus | reverse complement strand
CCCTTTTTACATGGAACCAGGACATTAGGTTTTATCATCATAGTCCTTAGCTAAATCATACAAGAAGCAAGAAATACAGAGAGGTAGAGTGACAAGATGACGAATCTACTCATTGTCAATATTTCATAGTGCTTAAATTTTATCCACTGGAGTCTTTAAACTCAGATAAGACCATAAACCCAGAATACTTTGGTATTGCTGTCCACAGCAAAGTCATGACAAAGGCATAAAGTTTCAAAGCCACAAAAATAGGTGGGACTTGAAAATTCCAGGTGTGACACTTTCATTGATAAATTTTAATTCTTTACTACTCACTTTTTGAGTCAGCTGAGTCCTATGTGGTATTCACAAATCTAAAAGATTTTAAAAGGTCTAGCCCACAGGTATGATGATGTAACAGCAGGATGTGATTCTTCTCAAGAAGTTAAAAAAGCAGGCATATGTTGTGGGATGTGTAAATATCTCTTAAACCTCGGCACACTCCAGATTACTTCTGGACCAGAAAATTCAGTGACCTAAGATAGCCACACAAAGCCTCTGCCAGGAAATTGAAGGGTGGCCACTGCAACCACAGAAACTGGCCAAAGCAGTGTAAGCAGGAAGGAAACAGCTTTTGGTATTGATTCAGTAACTTTCCTTGGCAGCTTATGACAGTGTGAACCCCAAATGGATTTTGAAAGCATCCTCCACAGTTGAGTGTAAATGTTTCCTCCAGTGTGGCAACACTTGTCGACACAGAGTGGTGCCAATTCTACTTTTTTGTAGAAAAAGAATAAATTGTTCTCTGTGTGTTTGTCTTAAATCTCCATGGCTCTGATGCAGAGGGCAGCACCGAGGCCACACTTGGAAACAGTTTTCAGATGTCTGATTTCAAGACCATTTAGCATTTTGTTTAATTTCCAAAAGATATCTATCCAGCCTACCTAGATATAGTTGAATCTCCTAGTCAATTAATATGCCCTTCCAGTGACTGTGAGGAAAAGAGATTGTGCAACTTAATTAATTTCCCACATATCTGAGAAAAAGAAACAAATTGTTCTATGTTTTGCCTATCTTCAAGCTAGCCTTTCCTTGATGAAACTTTTAAAAATACTAAGCAGGGCTCCAGAGGAGAAATATCACACACTGATATGCCTTGAGAGCCTTTGGAAGCCAATATTCTTTACACAAAGTACTGTATAGATCAAGAAAAATAATTTCCACTAATTTATCAGCTGTGTAAATGGCTGAATGTGGAAGGTTTTTGTGCTCAAGCCTTGAGTAGATTAGATTCTCTTTTTTCATGCAATTGAAGTCTGATGATTCTCTTTAACATATAGGCTTCTGCTGAGGGCAAAGCATGATAGTGTCAGGGAAAGGGCTCTGCTGCTGCTTGCAGGAGCAGGATTCCTGCCTTTGTTAAGCCAGCGCCCTTGCTTTTCAGCACACGCTTTGCTCCACTGCCATTCAGCGGCTGCAGGAAGAGATAGCTCAACTGAAGAAGCTGAGACAAATATTTGATTTGGATGATTATCCTGCAGGTGTCTCATCATCACCATAATGCTTAGAATTACTCATTATTTTCCTTACATTTATGCATATCTTGCCATGAATACATATATCATGGCATAAGTTGTTAAGATATTGATCAACGTGT
>NW_008585839.1:0-24299 GCF_000691845.1 Merops nubicus | reverse complement strand
TTTCCAGGAGAGCCCACTAATGGGAATACCCTATGCTGAAGGAGAGAGGAAATGCCAGAAGTGATCCCAACAGAAGGCTTGATTCATCTCCTTTTCCATCTCTTGCTTCCCTCTAATGGAATAGTACTCAGGTAATGATAAAGAGGCAACTATCAGGTTTCCTCAGTCCATTTCAGTGAGGCTTACACCCACATGTGGCTAGCTTTATTGGCTTCTTGAATTGTGCATAAACGTAAATAAATAAATCAGTCAGGTGCCAGCACAGGTAATATTACTTTTCAAAGCAGTTAACAGTATTTGATATGACCTCCTAAGTATGAATTATTATTTAATTGAATGTATCCCTTTTCTAGACTAGATGGTATCACTCACATCCCGGCTTGTCCCTTCACAAAGGTCAAAGAACATGCAATTTTGTTTACACATAATGAAAATAATTTTTTCTTACAATGTTTCACAACACAACCTACTTTCCTGCTAGGTGACACTAAAAGAAGGCTAGGTACCTTAAGGAATAACACCATAATGATATTCAAATTGATATTGATTTTTACACTTCAAAAGTAAGAAGGTAGTTTTGTATATTTATGGAACATCTGAGTACAAATAGAGATAGAAAAGCAAACTGTCAGCATCACACCTCTTTTTAAAATCAAGTTAATTTTCAAATGACAAAGCTAAATTCTGCTGAATAGTGTTTTTCCATTTGGAAACTTAAGGGTTTTTTTTCCTGAGGTTTTTGGCTATTCCATTGAGCAGTAGTGGAAGAGACAGTGATTCACATTGATCAAAATTAAAACACCTTATTATATTAATTTCTAATATTTTCTATGTAATATTCTGTTTTAGGAAAAACATCCTTGATGTTTTGCTGCCTTTAGCTCAGCTCAGAACAAAGCTAGTTTTGAGATACTGGCTAATCTCCACAAGAAGGAAGCTTATTTTTGAATGACTTCCAAAAATTCTACCTGGTAGAAGGCTGTAGTGTTTATATTTCTGTGGGTTTCCCTGTACAGGTTTCAAGGTAGAAATGTTTTTCACAGAGTAGGGAGACATTATGAGATTAGGCCTATATATATAATAAAGTGGTTAGAGCATAGACATATTACTATTTTCTCACGTCAGCAGCAGAAGCCTCTTCACCAGGAATTGAAGGTGCTTCACTCTAGCAATTAGAAAAAGTACCATATGTGTGTTCAGACTTCACATGTGGTCTGATCAGGTTACTTGAGAGGTATGAGTTACAAAATAATCTGTGGTTTCCTAGCAGCCCACCTAATATCCAAAATTATATGCTTAGACAGTACAGGAAAGTTTGTGTTCATTTTGTTAGAGACGGACACAAACACACATCACTTAGGAGGCCTGAGCTGAGGAGAAGCAGCAGGCTTCTCATTGCCTGAGCCAGCACAGAGTGTCTAGCGAGACATGAAGGGCTGGGGGCATGCCCTCCCCTGTTTAAAGGCTGCACTAGGTGCCTGCAGCTATTGTTCCAACTGCCTTGAACCTGCAGCTCTTCCCTTGTAATAGTTGGCACTGCTGTCAGAGGGACCTCTGAAATGCTGCCTCTTGTGCTAATTTGTGCCACAGTTCTCGCTAAGACTGCCAGAATAAGGCCAGGTGCAAGTGGAGAATGCAGAGCAATATCGTCTGAATTGAAGTGTTGGGAAAGGGGGGGGTGGGAGAAGGAAAAAAAGAAGGACATTTCTTCCTGCAACAGGGGACAGGGAAAAGCCTAGTTAGCTACACAAAACTGCCTCAGGAAAAGGGACCAAGAACACAAGTTATTGAGCATCCCTGGGACTCAGCCTCCAGCCTCCATTTCTCAGGCTGGATCTCTGATCAAAGATATTTGGGCCTGGAGAGAAGTGGCAACATCATAGCTGGGAAATACAGATTTAATGAGATAACTTGAAGGCACTCTGCTGTTTAAAAAAAAAAAAAAAAAAAAGAAGCACCAGTTTAACTTTCTCTCCAAACTACAGTAGGATGTGTAGCTGTCTCTGAAGCTTTGCAAATATAACAGCAGCTGCTGGAAACAGTTTAATTTGATGCTAAACAGAAATAATAAGGCTTGCCGGTTGCATAGTTAAAAGGCAGTCAATTCCTTCCTTAAGCTTGTTTTCAGATGCAACTTAGGTCCATCAGATCTGGCTTGAAAGGCCACCCAGGATGAAAGCATATTTTTTGACTGAGTCACCAAAGGCAATCAATAATAGAAGTCAGTAGTAGGAAAGAAATAGCATACCACTATTTGGGGTAATGACATCTAGCTTTAAGAATTAGAAAGTGGACATGAATCACATTGAATTTCATTATTTTAATCATGAAAATGTCTTTTTGCTTAGGGGTTCCTCTCCCGAGACAACAAAGTAGTAGACACCAGAAGGTAGATGTTTTTGGGCTCAGCAATGCAAAGTGACTGCTATTAATTAATCCATTCTATCAGGTTTCGATTGGCTTAAAAATGCATCTTGTTGAAGCAGCAGGCAGATTGGGAACACAGTAGGGATACAGAAACAAGTCCTCGTTTTTGGCAGGGACAGGTTTCTGGTAGCTTGACCCTTTCCTACCTGCTGCCAGGCCACAGGGCAGGAAGCACTAAATAATGCTGCAAATGGCAGAAATGCTGGAGGCATGGTCACTCCCGAGCAATCCTAACTTGCCCACCAGGAGAGGCAAAACAGTACTTTCCCATCTGTTGCAGGGAATAAACAACGCAAAGCTTCTTCTGCTCACCTCTGCCACAGCTGCAGCTGCTTAATTTCCTCCAAAACACACCTGGGTGGCCCCAGCTACACACAGCTCTCCGGGGGTTACCCAGCCACAGCAAGCAGGCCTTGACCAAATATGATCTCTGCTGAGGATCACCTCATATATTAAGGGGACAAGGGGGATGGAATCGCAGGCTCTGGCTACTCAGGGTTTACCATAGATTTGGGTTTTGTGCTATGCTGTTGCTCTAGGAAGGCAGCTTGCATTTCTCAAGTACAATCTAAGCAATCAATCTTCTGTTTCATTTCCCCAAGCCTAGCCAAGAAATCTCTTGGAATTGCTTTTCTCAAGTCTCCAGCTAACAAGGTGCTAATATATACTTACATATATAAAAAAAAAACAACTCCATATATTCTATATATGTATTTCATGCATCTCCCACACTGGGAGGTAAAACAGAGGTAGCAAGACGTTGAAGTTACTGGTGACCGACTGCAGCTGTTCACAGGGAGCTGCCAGGCTCACAAGCATTTAGTTAACATAGCTGCAGTTCTTCACTCTATAAGAAGTGTTTGAATGTTTAAATTAAATATAAAATAATTACATTTTATTTCTAACTCAAGGTCTCAAGCTGGAAATATCATCTTACTTCACACTGAACCAAACATAAGCCGGACTTAAGAGTGAAAAGTGAGAAAAGTTAAAAATGAGAGAAACAGGTGTTAAAATTAGCACATTGGCATGCAACTCAAAAGAAGCCACTTAGAAAGTAAAGCCAATAAGAAATCCCATATCGGCACACACAAAGATAAAAATATTTAAAAATTAGGATTTGTAGACAAGTGAAAATTTGAGATATAGCAGAGAAAACAAAACAGAGTTTGAACGCTTTCTTTTTTCAGTGCTCAAAAACTGATGCTTTTACTACATTCTTTGTTAAGAATTGTGTGGAAGTTTATAGAAGTTTTGCTAGCAAATAATTTTTGTAGGTCGTTTGTTGGTATAATTTTTACAAAGCAGGAAAATTCTTATATGACAGTCATAGCAAGTTTACATCTTAACAGAAACTGATTCAAAAGCATTTTTAGAGCCAGTAAATTTGGCCAACCTTATTTTCTTGCTAAAGATTTAAAATAGAAGAGAGCAAGAAGAAAATAGAACCAGAGAGAGACCTCTGTACGAAGGGCGAATGAGACTATTCAGTTCATGGAAGATGAAGTCAGAGGCACACAGAACAATTTAAGGGAAGTAAATCAGCTCTGATTTAGTCTTCCAAATAGCACGAGAGCAGCTGGAAACTGAAAGCAACCAAATTTCAGAAAGGCCTTTGGTCTATAATTAATTTGTGAAATGCATCACTACAAGAGCTTACCAAAGTCTTGAGCTTGGCCCCTTACATAGTTAATAAGAATAGTCAGAAGCTGTATGGAGTAAAAATGTATTCTTATGAAGATGTAAATTTCAGGACAACAGTATTTTTTAACTTTTTAGGGGTACTGCCAATAAGAGTACAGGTTTCCTTCAAAAAAAACCAAGGAAATAACTGCTTACTAAACTTCAATGAAAATGTCATTTCTTCCTTTTATATATTTTGTTTGTTTGAGATCTAAATAAAATAATCTTCTGACCGGAAGCAAGAGATTTCAAGTGTTTCTTCAGTCATTTTTAATGAAACAATGTAATGTAAATGAAAGGAGGGAGTTAGTCACTGTTTCTGTGAAATCACGGAAAGAAGAAAATTATAATAGTTGTGTATTTTGCTGAACAGGTTATTCTGGCTGCCATCTGAGGAGATAAGAAGTGAGAAGGACCCACCAGTTAAAACACACAAGGTAATTCTGGTTGTCTGCCTGTGGGAAACAGTGCAACTCCTGACTCCCACAAGGACCCGTATTTCCTTTGCAGTGGGGGTCTAATTGGGGTCTACCTGATCCTCCCACCTCCTGTAAATCTGTGACTTCTAGACTTGCACACAGTTCCTCTATTCAAGTCCCAGTTAATTTTAGGTCGCAGCCTGATCTGTTCTCATAGAGCCAAACTGCAGTTTTAGTCACAGGTCATGCTGGAAGTAAAAAGAACAGAGCAATGGCGTTGATGGCCAGCAAATGCACACCCATGGGCAACAGGGGCAGGCAGTTACTACTTTCCCTTCCCTTCCTGTATTTGGGTATAGGACCAATGGTGTGCTCTTGGACCCCAGTGTAGAGCTTATGGTGCCAACATCGTCGGCAGAGGGTGGACATCCTTAACCAACAGAAGTGGAGAGAAGAAACAAGCCTGTAAGTTTTTTTCCAATTCCATTAGAGTAAACTTAGGCTGAGAATCCAAAACATTTGGGGTCTAATTTTTCAACTGTGTCCAAAGATAAGACAGGCAGGTGTGTCTAGCTTTTTCCCTTTTTTCTGGACATGTTTGGAGAGATGATGCACACACCAGAGTGTCATCACTTATTGCACCCAGCAACTACTTGTTGACAGAAAGCAATTGATCCTCTTCAACCCAGGTCTGTCCCCTCTGTGCCATTGGTGTGCCATGTATGACAGTGCTGTGGTGGTGAGGGAGAGCCCCCAGTGGGCCTGCCCCAGGACGTTTCAGAGGCCATGGTCTCCCTTCCACCAGCTTGAGAGGAACTTGGTGCTTTATTTGACATCTGAATGCCAAGCAAATGCTTCTGCTTGCAGAGCAGAAGTAATCTTGGAGGGAGCACAAGGGTGGTCACAACAGGAATGACAATGGAGGAGAGCCTGGCACTGCCCCAAAATTAAGCCCGGGAGCATGGTGCAGGGGGGAAGGGTCCTGTCTGGAGACCCATCACCTAGGACATAGCAGGCACTTGGGCTCCAGGTTTCCTTCTCTTGGAGCCACAGCCAGAGGTGGGGGGAGCAAGGAGGGGCAACTGATTGCGAAGCAGTGCCCACGGGGCAGAGCTGGCCGGCAGAGCACCTGCGAGCACGCAGACATGGGAGCACGCTGGCTGCAGGAACAAGCGCCTGGCAAGAGGCTGAAACCAAGGGCCAGAAAACCCACTCAAACAAGCAAGCAGAGCACCTGATTGCAGTTCTCTAATGTAAAAGCAGCAGTAAGGGTTACGCAGAGCCTGCAGCCCCACTGCTCAGGCATTCAGTGGCAGGCACCGCTGTTTTCCCAGGCTGGTGCTCCCTGTGTTCCTATTGTTTTAACAGCAGATGGGAAGGGCAGCGTAAGGGAGTCAGACTTCCCTCCCTCCCACTTAATGACTTCCATCTCTCTCTGCCTGCTGATGAGGGGAACTGCAAGAGTTAATGGCAGGGAATTAAAATGAAAAGGGAAAAGAGATGGAGGCTGGCCCACCACACAAATCAAAAGCAACCTGTATCCCCAAAAGACTGTTTGCAAGGTCCAGTCGTGCTGACAATAGCGTTCCTTCAAGTTCACCTTGTAACATGGAGACGAGAGGCACCCTGCAGCCTCCAGGGAGGACAGGAGGTGTTGGGGTGGGAGATGAGGAAGGGAGCAAAAGAGAGAGAGGCAGAGAGGCAGGCGGAGGGAGGGAAGGAGAACAGAGGGGGAGGAAAAATAGTGCAAATCCAAATGTCGATTTGTAGACACAGTGAGGAGAGCCTGCTGGCTGACAGGCTGATTTATTGGATTCTTCCAGTTAATCACTGCCGGCCTGTGGCCAAACGGATCTCCAGCAAAGCTGAAAGGCAGCCGAGGGAAACAGGCTTATAAGCATAAAGCCGCATAATGGTGTTCAATGAAGTGTGAGACTTTTAGTTCAGTCTCACTGAGCCGGCCGCATCGCTGGAATGTCAAAGAGGGATTGTGGGTGGAAAAATTATGGATTTAAACTGCTAGCTGTAAATGAGGTCAATATGTCTGGTTCATAAACAGTCCAAGCCTATTCCAAGAATGCAGTGAGGGGGAAAATTAGCGTGAAGCCAACACTGTAGACAAACCTCATTGAGATATAATTGCAGCTATAAATACAAGCGAAAAGCTTACCGAGTGCAATAAAATACAGACACGGTTTTTTATCTTCCCCCCCACATATTTCCTTCTTTCAATCTATGCATTTGTTAAGTGTTGTGCATCTATAATGCTTCCCCCCTCCTCCTCCTTCTTTTCCCTCTGACACTCAGTGTTGAAATTAATTGAGTGTTCTTGATCTCCCATTCCATTTTATTCAGGCAAGATTGGAAAAAATCAAAAGAGCACATCTAAAGCATTTTCTTCCCTTTTGCTTTTCTATATGAATCAGGTTGAAATGTGTTAAAGAAAAAAAAGGCATTGTGACTTTTTTTGTACCTTAAAAAAAAAGGCAGTAAAATGTCTTTTTAAACTAATACATCTGTTAGATCATTTGAATCTCAATTTAATGAGATGACATCAAAGGCAAGTATTGGATCCTATGGAGAGTCTCTTTGACAAGATACCTGGTCTTTGCTCATGAAACACTGACTTTAAATTAATCTGATGTTTCAGATTTTCTTTTTTTTTTTTTGTCTCTGTGGATCTTTTATTACAGGGTGGAGGGAGTGGAGGGGGTGGAGTGGAGGAGTAGCAACACCAAAGGACAGGACAAACTGAGCAATACGCCTTACCCAGTTTAAAAACTGATACAGTAATAAATTGAAGTCTAATGGTATGGTCAGGCTGTTTTTTCCTCTAAGCCAATTGATTTAAATGGCAGTAATTTGACTAGCTAGGCTAGTCCTGTTTAAATTAAACCCATTAATATAATAGCACCAGTCTTGAATGAAATCCATCTGTAGCAAAGCCTCCACCGGTCAGTGGTTTAATAACTGTGCAGGGATGTCCTGAAAACACCCACATCCGTACAAACAGGAACAACAGATTAAAACCAGGATCCAGAAAGCCTCCTGTTTCACTAGGGAAAAGGAAGCAAGAGAAACACTGTCAAATAAAGATGGAAAATAACATTATTTTTTTTCACAGTAGGACAGGCATGTAAGAAGGAGAGGTCTGTTATAATCAGGGAGGGAAAAATCAGAAACCTTTATTCTTCCCTAGAAGCACAACATGCAACTTCTTTCTCTTGTCTTTATGTATACGTTCTCACGAATCCCTGCTCCTCCCACTGCCTTTTATCACTTTGGCAATTACATTTAGCTTAGATATGTTGCCCTGATGATCTATACATGTGTTGACTGATGTAAAAAGTCTGTTTCAGGAACAGTATATGAAACATCAGGGCCAAAAAGGACATGGAAATGTATCTAAGGTTTACCCTCCAATATAGGAAGCTTACTCTTGGGAGAGGCCTGCACAATGCGGTTAGGATTGATCTTTTAACTTCCTCTCCCATTGTTCTTGATTCCTGTTGTGGATTATAAGGCAATTTCTTTCTGTGCTTGAAGGACTACGCAGGATTTTCCTCAGACCTATTTAATGTCAAGCCTTGCCTATGGAAACTTGAGGATGCAAGTCTTCCATTTTGAAGAAAGTATCTTTGTGCTTCAGTCTCACCTTTGCGATATCAACAGCACCTTCAAAGTAGTTCTTCCTTTGAAAACTGCCTTATAGTTTACCTCTTTATCTGGCATCGCCATTGTATTAAAAAGGCTGAGTTAATTTTATGTTTTGCTTGGTTGTGTTCCGCTGACTTACATATGTCTGTTCTAAGTCATGTTTCATCATGTTGGACATCAGTCAGCTTCAGGTGAAGTTGTTTGCTCCACTGGACAGGAGATTAGTGTTGAGACTTGTGTGTAATAAATATTACATTTTTGTTTGAATTTAGTTTTGCTCTTTGCAGTAGAGTGAATGAGTTCTGGTTTGGATGAAATAGTATCAGATGTATTCTGTATCCTTTTGTGTATATAGCTGAGAATCCAGATCTTAGAATGAGCTTTGGGTTTTTAATAATTTGCCATAAATCCTCTGCCTCAGAACCTTTGTACAGACAGCAAAAATAAAAGACAAGACTGTTTCACCACTGCCTATGTCAACCAATTCTCCACTAATTCTGCCCCATAACCACATACTCCTCTGAACTTAAAAGAATGAACAGCACATCCTCAGCTTTTTTTCCTAGACAGTACTCATAAAGCTTCCTCAGGTTAAGGTTTTCTGACATTTTCCATTATGAATCCCCTCTTCCAGTGACTTACCACTTTTCTTTATTTAACTGAACAGAAAATTTCTAAGTGTCATGGACAATGCAGTGAAACATGGTGAGGTCTAGAGGTTTTGCTGTTTAGACGTCACTGTGTTTTTTTTGCAGCATAGAGCTATGCCCTCTTACTTTCTCCAAACCTGCAAAAAGCTATGGAAACAGTATTAGTCATATGCTTAGGATAGACGGATAGATTTAAGTTTTGTATATGTAAAATGTTCATAGATGCAGCACATAAATATCACTGTGACCAAGTGGGCTAGAGTTTGAAGAGTTTTGTAGGCTTGGTCTGCCTATGCTCTCTCCTTGACCAGACATAAACCAGTGTGAACTTAAAGCCCTGATAATACTCCAGCATTGCCAAAAGCCCAGTCTAATATGTAGGAATCAGAGACAGATTTTATTAGCTTGGGTTCAGTCCTGAACTAACCCATGCACAAAATTTCAAGCCAATTCAAGAGCTTGTGCAGACTAAGCCTGTATGTTCCAGAAATAGGTCATGTGGACATAGCCTTAGACTGTTACCTTAGAAAAGGAAACACGATGAATTAGGTCAACTGAAAACAAAATTATATTTAACATATAATCTTATTCCAGAACAGTCACACAAATAAATGTTTTAACAGTACTTCATGAGCTATCCACCAGCCCTGGAATGCAGGACTCCCCAGCTGGCTCAGTTCTATCACTCAACAGAGATGCTCCTGAAGAAACTAACCCAGTCAACATCAGGACAGATATTTCCAGTCCCATTTCAGTTGATAAGTTAATGTGACAGATTTCTATCTGGATATAAAATGAGAATTGTATCTAGGTGTGAGTTTAGAACCTGGAGCGACCATAGCTGGCTGTAGTTCATATGCTTTGGCTGATACCCTTCATATTGTCTGCTCACAAACCTCAGTAGCTGGATTAAGGCTGAGGGTTTCATTGTCACAGATCTTGCAATACAAAGGAAAATGGGTGATTTTACTACCTACAGAGTTATCATTCCTGTCTGTTTTTAAAGTTTTCTGTGTATTACACTTTCAAAGAATGAATAAGGTTATCTGGAGGAGACATAAATTATCTTACAGCAAGGTAATTCATGTCATTTTGTGACAGACCTTTTCTGTAAAATTTCTCTGTGTTGAGAGTGGGAGAACAGTAGCCTTCAGTGTTTGCAGCCACTTACATTAAGATGTCTTTAACGTGCTTGCAATCATACAACATTGAAAACATTCTCTTCTTCCAGATATTTTGCAAATCATACTATTGTTTTCTCAACTTCACTCAGTTTTGGTTAGTGAACCTAGTTCTAGCTGTCTGTTTTAAGACAATGGTGATTATAAGAGAGCTGTTATAAGAACACAAAAACGTCTAAACCAAAAAGCTTTCAATCAGACTAATGAAGAGATTGAAATTATTAAACAACACACAGAAAAATCCAGGTCAAGATGTAGATCAAACTCTTTCATTTGAACCCATTCGTCTTCTTGACTTTCCCCAAAGTGAGACCAGAAAGCCTTACTATATTGCTTAGAGCAATCTTTTGTAAGCAAAGGTACAGTAATTTTCCCTTGATTGAAAAAGTCATCCTTTGTTTGCCATTTTCCTGAAATCTTAACTCCCGATATGTGCACTACTATTGTAAACAGAGCAGTCAACACAACATCCCCACTTTCTATCAAATCCTACAAGGCATCAACCAATGCTGAAAAAATACTGCTATGGTGAGCCCATTGCTGTATCTTTGGGCTCTCTTACCACTCTCGCTGTCACATAGTCTTTCGCAAATACAAGACATCACAAGATGCCTCAGCTTTACACCACTGAACTAACTAAATTGCCAGTAGAAGCTAGGATACCTCTCCTTCTTTCTTGTGCGAGTGGTAAGGAATTTGTCAAGAATATTTCCTCCCTTAATTTTTTGTATTGCAATCTTCCTTAGCTGATGGATGTTTCTGTAGTTTATGGTAGCCTATGAAAGGCTTGAGATTAAAATTTCTATCAGAAAAGAAAAGCAGGGCTTGCTAAAGTATGTGTAGGACACTGAGACATTTGTAGAAAACAGTAATACAGTATTTGGGCCCTTTAAGAGAATCCTGAAGACTATCCCATCAAATATCTGATGTGTTCAAGTGTTCTGAATGGGCTTAATACTTTACTGAGAAATTAAAAAACAAGCATAACGACTTTCTTCAAGAACTCCATTGTAATTCCCATGGGTTCTTCTCTTTAAAATGAATTTAGTGCACAGGAAAAGTACTGGACTGACAGGGAACAAGCATCTTGCAGAGAATAATTTTATTTCTATTCAAACAGTTTGGTTTTGGTACTAGAAAATCTCCTGTCACACAGTGTTTTAATTCGCAAGAAATTACCAAATGAGGAAATGATGAATTCTTTCAAATGTTAGCTAGGATTCTATTTATCAAAAAAATTAGAGAGAGAGGGGAAAAAAAAGAGAGATTCACAATGCTATTGTCATTTTACTTTCAATTTATCAGTGATTGTGTCATGAAATGAAGTAATATAAATGATAATAATGTGTTGTTATGACTCTGTGTGTCATTAACATTATGTGACATTCAGAATTTTTCAATTCAAGTGTTTAGAACAGAAAGTGTTGTCTTTGTTCATGTATTGGCAAGTACCTGCTGGCTGAGTTCCCTGTAAAAACATATCTTTTGGCATATATTCAGTTAAAATTATTCATTCATTTACTAGAAATGGTGCCCTCAAATCTATATAATTATGGGTATATAACCACCGTATTAAGACCTATTCATGAACATACAGTATAGGTTCTTGTGTACCTGAAAGCCCACAGATGAACCAGTACTATACACATTAATATATTCTGCATTGTGCGTATTCATAAATATAGGGTTTCTGATGGCGGGAAGGACAGCATACTTCATTTTCATGACTTAGGAATGACTGCATAACTCACAGGTGGCAGAGCAAAGCCAAGCCACTAATGCATTCTGTACAGTCATCTCTACTGGATGAAAATAAAATTCCATTACAGTGTCCACCATCACATATTATATTTATACCGTATCAGAGACTCATGTCTACAGAGTAACTAAACTTTTTGTTACTCTTCGCTGAAGAAATTAAGATCACTGAAGAAATAAAAAGACATATTGCCAGGGTTTATTTCCCACTGGCAGGGTCTAAATATGTATTTCATACAGGTAAACACACACATACACACACATTAATAATGTGGTGTTTTTCCTAGTCTTTTTCTGAGAGCTACTGGAATAGGTTCACCTGTCCCCTGGATATGATGGAATTTTTGCTCCTTAGATTTATTCATCTGGAGTTTTACATCTTTTCATTCTCTGAATGTGATTCTGGGCTTGCTGTGATGTAAGAATAACTCCCTGAAAAACAACACATGCAATCAGCTTAGATGAAACCAAATTAGGCCTTTGTCCCTGATTTAGCTGGAGTGGCATTGTTACCACCTTTCCCACGTAAAGGACAGCAAAGGGTGACAGAAATAATTAAGCCAAGTCTGAGGCAGATACATCAGCTGGTAATAGGTCTGTGTGTTACTGCTGGTAACAACTGGTCATGAATACAGCAGCAATCAAAACAGGTGAGAAAAAATCCTCTCCAAGCAATGTTGTTGAATAGCAGTGTGCAATACATTGAACATGGAGATACATGGAACAATTAAGCTGCATCACTACAAAGCTCTACTCTTTATGGTACTTTGCTGTTGTCCTTTCAGATTGACTATCCTGCTACCCACAGCAGCAACAATGCAAAACAAAAGCTCCTTTACAATTCCTAAATCCTACATACCTATCTGATCTTATTGTGATAACCTAGATTTTCCTCATTTAAAAGTGCTTAAGAAGCTAGTAACCATTCCAGGAAGTGCTGTAAAGTGTCATTAGTGTAGCTAAGTAGATTTTGGGGGATGTGGGTAGTATCTCAACCAAGCTTTTGTGCCAATTCTTATATTTGAAAAGGAGCTTAATAATAAATAATCAGGGGGGACAGGAGACCCAGTTCAGTTCAAAGGACCCGAACTGCAGTTTTTACCATACTACTTTCTCTTTTTTTTTTTTTCATTTTGAAACACAAGGAGAAAAATAAAGAAGCCAGCACCCTGAAACATCTCTTTCCATGCTGTCTTCAGAAAATTTTTTTCAAGCTAAAGGATTGTATTAAATTTTGAAGTCTAAGCACTTACAGCCAAAAAATACATAGGCAGTCTTAAAAGCCTCACAACTGGATAGTAGGATGCATATTCAGGACGTCAAAATCTCACCAGGATAGGATATCTCACAGTAAATAACGTGTCGTCACCAATCCTCTAAAATCAAATGACTGCTTTTATGAAACAACTTTTAAATTGCTGCCTGCTTATGCTAGGTGAATACTTTCCAGCTAACTGAAACGCTGTTTAGTCAACTCTTTCAGCGAGTCACTTGGTTTCTTTTCTGCTCATACAATAAGTCACTTGGTTGCTCTTCTGCTCTATAACTATATTGACTTCAGTTGTTGCTCATTGTCTACATCATCATAAATGAGAACAAAACATGTTTAACTCTACAGAAATCTTTTGGGCAATATGAAAAAAACTTTTTTAGCTTGCACAAGGGAGTAAGTCTGCATATAACCTGGATACTAATTGGCTCACTAACTTGGAAAGACACAGAATTCTACTGTGAATTTATCCCATATCTCATTCAGTTAGGAAATGTCCTTTGTCACTTCATATTAAAAAAACAATCAAACAAACAAGTTAAATTTTTTTTATTTTTTTTTTTTTTTAAAAAAGCCAGTATGCTGCACAGATGTATGGAAAATTATCTTCTGTGCAGCTCTGTTATCATAAAGTGCAAAACAAGTACTCTAGGACTTGATGCCACACTTTTTAGTAAGGAATTCTGAGGCAGTATTGAAGTAATGTTACGACTACAAAAGTTCAAGTAACGTCATTTGCCTTGATCCTGAGGAGGTTCAATAGCTTGGACAGGTTGATTCTCCGTCTTCTTGTTTAACAGAGACAGAAAGTAACTTCAGAATGCCCATGTGAAAGAATGAAGAAAAAATTATCTTTTATCCTTCTTCTTGATCTTTCTTTTCTTTTTTTTTTTTTTTTTTTTTTTTTTTTTTGTTCAAGAAACAATTTAGTTTGCAGAAATAGACCGGTTTAATAAAACTGGTCTTTTTCCTTCTACTAGAAGTTTACCTGCGAGAGCCCCGAACATAATAAAATCAGATTATGAAGGCAATCATATTTACTTGTAATAAATCAAATCTTGCAGACATCAGTTAAGTCTCCCTTACTGCACTGGGACAATATCACGCATGCATACATCAATACCTGAGGTGTCAGAAATATATTTCATAAGTTCAGAAAAATCGCATACGCACTTGCAGCACCATTATAAGCAGTGAATTTGTAATGTGAACATTATGATGTATAAAGTGGCTTTGTTCTTACATTTAATAAGCACCACATGTCAAGCCCACAAACATAATGGAATTTGCTGGTGATTTCTTACCATTAGATGTAGGTTATTGTTCTCAGGAAGAGAACTTTTCCGTACGTTATCAACAGTATCCAATTTTAAGATGCCATCTTCTTTCTCTCCTCTAAATACAGTAGATTCTTTAGATTAGTGAAATAAAATAAAACCCCAGCCAGTCGGATACTCAAGTTGAACTGAAGTTAAGCATGAGACAATTCTAATTACAGGGAAAAGTTTCCTTTGGACTACCTCTGCAGAATATATGTCGTTATTATTTTAATTCTGGTACAGGTTAGGGTGCTGGTGAATTTTTAAAAATCTTTACTTAACCTGAAATGGTTGTTTTTTTTATAGGACTCTTTAGGTTTTACCTAAGGCACATTGCACCAGCCCAGCATATAAGACACAGTATAACACTCATGCACACAGAGGTATTTTTAGTTTTCTTATCTAGTAAGGTCCATTTACACATTACAGATATTTTCAGTCTAAATAACAGAACACTTTTTCCAGTTCTTTTTTTTTTTTTTTTCTTTTGGAAATTCATAAAATGGGATGACTTAAACTCTAAGTCTCTGTTGACAGTAGGCCACAAAGCCCCCAGGGCTGGAACACCTGCAAGGCTCCAGCAGCCTGGTGACAACATAATGGTTTTCAGAAGCTCCAGAGTCACAATAGAAAAAGTGACTCAGGGGGGTCAAAAAGGAATGGGACTATCAAAAACATCCTAAGAGATGGCTGATCCAGCAGCTCGGTTTGGCACTTTCTGTCAGTGAAAGATTGTATGGAAGAAAAAGGAAACCTACAAAAGCGATATGTGTGATATTTTATGTTTTCTGTACAGATTTGTCTTTCTTGAGGTTCAGTAAGTTTTCCTCGCTCAATTTGATATAAATTCTGTCCCTGTGCTGCTGGGTATGGCCTAGTTCGTAAAATATGGAGAAGGATTCTATGTCTGCATTGATAAGACTTCTACCCTTCCACATGTTGCTGTTAACACATTGATTAGAAGTTTACCTATTGAACATTAGAATAAATATACCAGAGTCCAGATCAGAAATTCAGCTGAAGAAACACTCACAATTTTATTTTTTCTCTGACAGCATGCATTAAATGTTATTTTTTTTGATCAGGATAATCTGACTGTGCTTGGCTCGCGTCTTGCAGTGAAGGTCGTCAAATACATTAGGTCACCAGCTGCCTTCAAAGGAGAAACCTTTTGAAATTCTATTGATAAACAACAGAAAGTGACTATAGGAACTGTGCTATGCTTAAGCAAGGTAATGAGATCCTATTCTTCCCAATGATTTTACATTATCTTGTGTAACAAAAATCTATCCAAACTAGGGATCTCAAAAGTGAGTTAACAAATTAAGTAACTTTTGCCACACGTTTCTCAGGGAATTCACTGAAACTTTTCAACTTACAGACAGATCAAGATTAAACAGCTTCCTGGCTATTCCAGGAGTCAACAACAGTGCAAGGAATGAAATATTTCAGTATTTTTTGTGCATATTTCACAGTGAAGAGCTGTGTAAATCCTGGAAGATGCATTCATCACTATTGTTACTTTAATGTCTTGAAATACTAAATAAAATTAAAGCACTCTAATTGGCCATATGTATGATGCCTAGCAGTATAAATGAGCAGGAGACTGGACTCTTCCCCACCGTACAGTTCAAGCAACCAGTCTTTCCTTTGCATCTTGTATCACCTACTCATGTGCTCACATTATGCAAGTGCAGGCAGTGGAGGATCAAACTGTCTGAGCAACTACAAATAAAAGCTAGCAATATTGCTTTTCTAAAAACACACACAATATCTCATCTTTCTCTCACCACAGTCTTTTCCCTTACTGATGCATCTTCATACTTGTTCTGCCACCCGCAGTCCAGCTAAGACAGTATGATGCGTAAGTTCATACATTCCTTGTTCCAGCTGAAGCTTGTCTAGAGTGCAGTTGGAAAGCATGCCTGTAGCTTATGCAGAGATAAAATAACTAGGCCAGTTTAGTATGGCTCATTTGTATGGCAGCAGCAACAGTAAGGCTGGCTTCCTGTGCAGGCTGGACTAACTTGACTGGAACCCAGACTGAGACTTCAGGCAGGTAATGCACAGCCAGGACCTTATTGATGTCGTCATGAGTACAAACAACAACTAAATTAAAGTTATAACTATATCTACACCTTTTAGAGTAATCGTGTGGAATGCACTGCAGACTCATTGAAGATGAGCCCCTTTTGTGGCCAAACAGATCATGTTATTGACTGAAATAGAAACAACTGCATAGAAAGAAAGGAAGCAATCGAAGGGCATAAAACTGACACCTGAGGAGGATCACATTCATTTTTAGAATGTGTGATACCTCGAATCAGAATTAATTGCTAGTGAACCTTAGTGTCTAGAAAGGTACTATTCCACAGGAAAATGGTAAAGCCACATGAAATAAACATTCCTTGAAATAAGTATCTTTCCTTAGTTATGGGTAATACAATATCACTAGTACATTTAGAGGAAGAGTGTTTATCTGTTTGCTGTGCAATTCAGCAATGGTCATTAGAAATACTCTGCTGAGGAGAAGGTAAATTACAATTTGAATATCAAGCTGATGGACATGTTGAATATTGAAAAGTGAGACATAAGGTCTTTAACATGTACATATTAAAAAACAACCCAAACCTGTATATTCTAATTCTACCAAGTAACATGGGCCATTAATATTTACTAAGACAAAAGGAGACTGTGAGCAGCTGGGTTTAAAATTTTCTGCTGGTTTTATGATGGAAATAAAGACAATGGAGTGTGCTATTTTTGTTCCTTGGAAGTGCTTTTTTACATTCTCTTAATAAGACCATTGGTAGTGTTGTAAACTTTATTCAATGTTGCAACTTATTCTCAGGCAAGTTTACTCTGTAGTGCTTGTGTGCTTCCCAGCAGAGCTCATAAGATCAAATTTAATCAGTAGAGGTTCATATTGCCAATGACTTCTCATTTTGTTTTTGTTTCCCTTCTCCATATGAAATTGCCTGAGGGTATTTACAGCTCTGTTCTCTAACAATATCTCTTTTTAAAAAAAAAAAAAAAAATTCTTTCCCAGAGTAACATTAAAGCAATATATTATTTAAAAGAATTAGTAAACTTGATTCCTAGAAAGACACCATCTCTACACCTTACTTGCTCTGGTTTTAGCCAGGCCTAGATTTCACAGGCATTTGTTTAAGGCAAGATTCATCCACCTAGCTTTATTTTCCAGTCACCATTCCCCTTCCAGTGACCCCTCAGTTGCCCCAACACAATGTTTGCACAGGCTGTTATAAGGGAAGAAAGTGTGGTTTCAGACAGCCCTGAGAAGTGTCTGATGTTTGCCTAATCATTTCCATAGATAGATATACCATTCTGGTAGGAAAAGTACTGCTACTAGTGAGATAGGAAAGAGAGGGGGAAGGTTACCTAAATTGTACTTGTCACTGGGAAGAGTGCTCAGTTAACCTCTTACCACAAATAATATTGCTCTCTGAAACAGGCAAACATGAGAGAACATGCCACTGTGGGATCCATGGTCCTTGTTTATTTAGTAAGTCTGGATAAACTGCAGAAGGATGCATAATCTCTATTAGTTCCTTAAAAAAAAAAAAAAATTATTTTGGCCTTACTAAGAAAAATATTCTCAATATGAAATATTTACAGCATTTAAAAAAAAATATTTTGTAAGCTTTTATTTAATTTTTTCTTTCAACATGTTCTTCAGAATTACAGAGTATATTTAAAGCTTCAAAATCTAGGTGAAACATATAAAGAAGCTTTTTAAGATCTTTTTGATCTATACATTTAGGTCTATAACTTGTTGAAACTCTGACCTAACTATTTCATTATCTTAAAAGAGTGTAAATGCTCTTGTTAATATTACTATATAGATTTTACAAATGAAAAATCAAGGTATTTGGAGACTAGTGGTAAAGTGATCAAAGTGTCCATCAGTACAGTGTAACCAACTTGAAACAAAACTGCATTTCCACAGTGCACAGTTTTTCAAAACTCTGGTTCCATTGATTTAAGTTGCAAAGGTGAGTGCTCAGCTTTTCTACAAATCAAGAATCTTAAATTAGTATCTGAAAATAAGGGACATACTCAATTAATCCCTTGGAGAAACTATGTGATTTAAAAGGCTTACCCAAGATCATACACAAACTTGGTGGGAGAAATATAGAAAAGTGTTCCCTGAAGGACAGCCATCTCCATCTACAGGACTACCTTTTCTTTACTTTCAAAACTTTGCTTCACTCATCTTCCAGATGAAGTCACCTCTCATAAAAAAAGCCTGATTTATTCTCAGAAGTATCAATACATGAGGCAGATATGTTTTTCAGAGGAAAAACAAATTACAGTTGTGTGGCTAACTTTTGCCCTGCCAGTTCTTAAGTTCTGAACACTTGGTTTTTCAACTTCAGCAGAATATGCTGAATATAATAAACAATGTAAAATATGGTTCTGTAATGTGGAAATTTATCTTCCCACATGGTGTCTTGGGTTCCTCTAGAACAAGGTTAACTTTCATGAGGAGGTGGGAGGGAGCCACAGACAGCCTATGTGTCATGCCTGCTTTATAAGTTCAATGCCCAGGAGAGGCAAAGCATGGGTCTGGTGGTTGTTCTGGATTTGCTCTGGTGTGGCACCATTCAGTTGGTTTCACTTTATATAGTTTGTTTTGTGCATTGTTTCATTACTATTACTGTTGTCATTCCTCTTCCTTTTGTGTTGTTCTACTAAATTCTCCTCATCTCAACTCCTTTCTTCTGTCTCAACTCTCAATTTTCTCCATATTGTCTTTCCCATTTTGGGGATGTGTGGGGAATTGGATCTGTGGGGAGGGCTGGTGAGTGAGCAGCCATGTGGCATTCAGCTGACAGCTGGGTCTAAACCACGACGCATGGTCATCAGCAGTACAGAAGTTGTGTGATTTGAAAATATTACTTGGTTTCCACATTTCTCCTTTGGAAGTTCTTATATTGGCCTTGTTAGTATGACCTTTTTCCAGTAGAATAATACTTGTACTTTTCTCTTTCCATATCTCCATAGACATAGAATTACATATACAACAGAGTCTTTGGTGTAGTGGGGTCTTCTATTCTGTTACAACTTTTGTACAGGTTATTAGAAGTAAGGTCATTCCAGTTTACCCTGTTTTCAGAGAAGAGGACAACACTGAGAGCTGCAATGATCTTTAGCTTCCAGACAGTGGCTCCAGGGAAAACTTATTATATGATAATATAATTTAAACTATAACAAAATATATACCCATGCAATTATTCCAGAGGCAAGAAAATTTATCATGATTTCCCACCTTTCAAGAACACGATTAAATGTACTGTTGTAGTGTTAATTTTAAAAACAATTTCCTGAATAAAAAAAAAACTAAAACAATTTCCCAAGAATTCTTAATGTGAAACCACCCTGATCTCTCATGTAAAACATTTAGATATTTAGCATGGATTTCTGCTACTTAAGGTAATCAGATGAAGCTGATTATGGAGGGTTAGTTGGTTACTGAAGTTGAGGAAACAAAGCTTGACCTTGTGATTAAACAGTACAGGGATACCAGACATGCAGAAAATGAACTGACAAAAAAAGATGAGCTTAGTGTTTTCATTTTGATTGCCTAGCAAGTATCCAGAAAGAAGGATTCTGTAAGAACAGTTAAGGCAAGAAGTAAAAAATATTAGATGAAAGTCCTCTGAGTAGTTTAAGGTTTAATCTTGAATTGAAATGAGTGGAGCTTCTTTTTTCCTTTTTTTTTTTTAAACATTTTTTTTCTTTTTGCATGATGAAGAGTTCTGTTTGTATCACTTGCCTGGAAAAATTCTTTGTTACCTATGAGAAAACTCCTGCTCCTTCTATGTCATGGATATTACTTCTTCTGACTGGCTGGGTTTGGTCAAGAAGTTGGGGACATCCTTACAGCTCTCCTAGAAGCTGCATTTCCACATGAACCAGTTTTTGAAGTCTGATGGTGTCTGCTGGTGGGATGATATTTCTTTAGCCTGCTTCTTAGATCAAAGTATTTTGGTCACAATCATGTCACATTCATGTCAGATACAAAACTGACCTCAAAGCCATTGTTCTGGAAACATGCTATCCCAATCACTCCTATGTATAATACTCTCATTTTTAAATTATCCAAATCCCCAAGTGTATTTTTAAAAGCTCTGCTTATTTCTTTGCCAATATATATTCATATCTGTTGGCAGCTGTTTTCTGCTTTGTCTAATGATTCTGAGGGAATCCCGAAATACTGAAGTCATCTGTTTACAAAGACTTTTCTCCATGGGATGATAGTTCATTACTTTGAGCAGCAGTTCACCATTTGTTCCTATATCCTGCCATGTAAACCTAACCAGAGGAAGGAAAAGCAGTGTCCAAAATTACTGGGGTTACACTGGGGTTAGACATATTGGTAGCTTGACCAGTTTTGAGATTACTTAGTCTAAGAAACAGCCCAGCATTTTTACTTCCACTGCTATCTCACAGAGCAACCTGAATGTTCTCATGACCTAACTTGCTCTAGTTCTTTACCTCCATAATAGCAAAAACAACCCAATCCAGCTGTTCAATTTAAGAACACATCTTGTACATTTCTCTCAAGAGTGTGCTAATATTTAGGCAAGCTATTGCCACAGATTACTTCTGCAGACCAGATTAAAAACCCTGAAGTGAACATAATAAGCACTCATGTCAACACAACAACATTCTTTCTTGCTTGACATCCAGCATGCTTCTAAGATATGTCTACAGTGGTAGGTTAAGAAGACACCAACCTCTGTGTCATAGTGCCTTCATCATTCTTGGCATTCTTCTGATTCTTGGTATAATAAAAAGCCATGTGAGTAATATTTTTCCTGTTTTTTTTTTTTTTTTTTTTTCCCCCAGAGAATGGATTTATCAGTGCAGAATGTTTTATTCACCACAGTACATTAGCCACTTCGTTCTTCTGAAAGAAGAGAGCATAAAGATGCTCTGTAGAGTGGACATTATTATCTGAATTCAAACCTCTCCAAAATTCTATCTCATCAAAATTGTTAACATTTTGGTTAAATGGCAAGACATTTTGTCCTGTTTACAGTAAAATGAGATGCAGAGAGAATAAGAAATAAAAGCAAGACAGCAAGGCAGAAAAGTAGAAGAATGATCTTTGGGACATTGTATTACACAATGTTGTCGATTATTTTTCTGAAAGAAGCCTAATACTAAGCAAAATTTCATTTCTATATATATGATTGCTATAGAAATTAAAGACCAACTGAATTTATAAGAAAACTTGCATGCTTACTGAGCAATGTTGTGTGTTGATATCAGCACTGGAAGGCTGGAAAATACTCAGTGAAGAACAGAAGTGAGGAATTCACAAGCACAGTCTTCTGGAAGAAAACAACACATGACCCTACATGAGCCCATCTCATGCCAGAGAAGGGTGGTTTCCTGTTTGTTGTCTGAACCTTTGTTACCAAAGATAATCAAAGCACCCTGTATTTCTCCAACAGGAACAAACAAGGTTTCCACCTATTCACTGGACAAGAACCAAATAGAGGTGGAGTGTCACATGGGCAGACAAAGAGGGAATCAGAGGTGTCATTTGTCTGTCTATCAGTAGACATTAAGTACATTGGAAATGAATATAACTTCTCTTCAGCAGCCTGACACACCTGCTGTGAAAGGGAATGCATGCATAGCACAATCTAGCAGAAAAGACACCTGGTAGTATGGGGCCACCACTGTGGCAAGAGTGGAAATGTGAAAATGATGAAAACTATGTACAGATCAAGCTATTAAAACGTCCAACAGGCTGACATACTTCACCTCATTTTTTTTTTTTTTTCATAGAGACAAAGATGCAGGTAGTAAATTCCAAATAATTTCAGTTCATCTTGCATTAACAACTAAATTGATTCATTACTACTCCATTTTATGTCATCTGCTGATGACATCAACAACATTAGAGTTGTCTACTCAAAAATTTTTCAGTTATTTGCTTTGATTTTGTCATCTCATCCATAGAAAACAGTATCAAAGTTCTGCTCAAAGCAGCCAATCATAGTTTAAAATTATCACAGAGAAGTTACAGCCTCATCACTTAAAAATTCTTCCTGTCCTGCAGGACAAACTCTGTTTCGTACTGTCAATTTCCTATAAAACAAGTAAACCAGTGAAACATTTCCTTCCTTTTGGCACGATGAATTTTAGAATAAAAAGTGTAAACTTACAGAATCAAATTTTTCTTTATCAGAATATACACATTCTTTTCATTAATATAAATTAATACTGTACAGAGATGGAATACATAAAGCTGTATGAACCAGTGGTCTGTATTATTAAGGCAATCAGGATAAAAATATTGCACAGAAGGAGACCTGGCATGTGGACTTACTTGATGGCATGTGCAACATGGCTTTGTTTCTGAGGTGGAGTTGGGATGGGATTTTGTAACCGTTGAATTAAAACGCTGAAACTAAAATGAGGTATTGGTCTGAGCAGCAAGAATTTCAGGACAAATGCTCAGGCATGTTTGCATGGCCACAATATGCCAGCAATCTGAAATTCAAGGCTTAATACTCAAGCATCTATCTACACAGTAAAGGCTCTTGAAACTAAAATGATAACTGGAAGCACAGGCTAATTACAGTCACCGATGAAGTATACCAGCACTCGCATCTCAAGACCGAGATCAGCTTTCTTGGGAATGGCCCAGACCTTTTACCCAGAAGACTTGCATATGGAAACAATTTGGGAAGCTGATCCTTGCTTCCTCTCAGCTGTTACCTAGTAACTAACTGTGCAAGTGCTTCCAGTCCATTTCACAGTAGAGTGACACAGGTTAGCTTCAACGGCTCTGCCAGACAGCCAGAAAGTCTGGGCAAATCAGTGCTGTCAGCATGCTACCAAGGCATTTGGTGGGTGCTCAGGAAGGAAGACGCATCCAGAAAGCACTGAACTCCAGGAAATTTAACATGGAAATATTTGATTCTTACAATCAAGAGCAAATTTCTGTTGGCGGGATCAGTGTTGTCTAGCTCAAGGCAGTGACTAATTACTACTTGGAGTAAGCTGTCACTATCCATCAGCTGCAGGGATACAGGAGCAGTTTATACTCCCTGATCAGCTGTCCTCTTCATCAACAGTGATTGCTTATTTATGGCGATAAGCTGCTACTGCTGACCAGCTGCTTCACACTATGGCTACCTCTGGGGATAAGCAATCACCACGAAGCAACAGATTATTATTGAGGCTGCAAATGCACAGGTATTTACAGCAGTGCATTTACCATATAGCAGTACCTAATTACAATCAGCCGATACATCTGACGTCCATATTCCTCTCCAAACTTTGTCCTGCTCTCCTTTCTCTCTCTCTCTAAACCATGTTCCAGCACCCTCCACATTTCTCTCTCTCTATTGACTGTCTTATCCATTCTTTCCAGGCATCCTCCTGTCCACATCTGTGCAGCCATCTCCCTGCACCCTGCCCATCACACAAGAGACCAGAACCCTAGGCAAGCTACTGTCAATATTTAGCCCAGGAGATACAACTGGATGGATGGGGGCAGACTGCCTCCACTGCAGTCTGGTGCAGGCTGCTGTGTGGTGAGAGAGGTGAGGATGTCGAAGACCCTGCATGGGTGCAGTATTTTGATCAGGGCCCATGTGTCATGGTGTACATGGCACAGGTATTCAAACAGCATCTTGGAAAACCACAGTGTAGTTCCAGCTGGCAAACCCAGCTCTGTGGTGGTAATTATCTGTGTTGGTGGCCACAAGTTGTTCAGAATCCCAGAGATGTCAACCAGCTTGAATGTGCTTGCCTGCGATGGTGTGTTTGTCTTTTGCTGTACTACTGCTGAGGCAATATTTACTATTTGATCTTAACCTTCACTCATTCACAAGCTGAATGAAATTGTTAGAAATAGTTAGAGAGCAGTCCATTGGGAAAAGACT
>NW_008585838.1:556-14092 GCF_000691845.1 Merops nubicus | reverse complement strand
CACCTCTTCACTATTATTCTGTCTCAGAAGCATGTGGACGTGGTACTTTGGGACATGGTTTAGTTGGGTTGATGGTTGGAGGTCTTTTCCAACCGTAATGATTGATGATTCTGTGATTCCTGCCTTCCCCCCCCTCCATCCCCTCCGTGTTGTAGGTTAATCGCACACTCCCACCCTAGCACTGTCTGTGAGGCTGCTCGCTGACTGGGTTTGGGAAGTTGTATTTAAACTTTTCTCCCCAGTTTTCTGGGTTGCTGCCTTCACAGGAGTGGCCATGTTTTTGAGAGGCTGAGCTTCCTGAATAGTCTTTTCATCTCCTGGTACCCAGAAGCATATGGCAGCCGTGCTGGTGGGGTGGCCGTGTTGGAGAGGCAAAGCTTTGCACATTTTCTTTCCATCTCCTCATACCCAGGAAGGTATGGTAGCAGCACTGGTGGGACAGAGGCCACCACTGCCCCCTGGGATTGAAGGACATGAAGTGTCAGGGTTGGCCCTGAAGGGCCTGAGGGGCTGCCCAGCATGGGGGTGTCCCACAGCCCCTGGGACCCCACAGGGCACCACCCAGCAGAGCCAGGGCCAGGCGTGGAGGTGGAAAGCTGGTCCTCCCCTGCTGTGTACTGCAGGGCCGATGGTGGAAAGTGGAGCCCTGAGGAGCCGTGTTGGGGCCGTGTGGGTGAGAGGCAGCCGTGCTGGGCTGGGGCCTCCCCAGGAGCAGGCACCGAGCAGGGTTTTGGGTTTTTGTTTGTTTTGTTTGTTTTTACTGTGGAAGCAAAGAAAGATGTAATTTAAAGACTGCCCAGGGGCTGCCCAGTGGGGCCCGCGGTGCCGACAGCACCATCATCCGTTGGGTCTGTTGGTTGCTAAGGACGCAGTGGGGTCAGCAGCTCTGGCCTTCTGATTGTGGGTCTCCTGGGGGACATGTGGTTGGCTCCCCGTGTTTTGCCTTGCCCCTGGCAGCTTCCTCAGTGCCACACGGGAAGGGAAATGGTTAAGCAGGGCTATTGGGTGCTGTGGTTGCAGCTGGCTTTGGCTGGAAGCCTGCTTAGTTCCCAGGGCTGGTGTTGGAGTTGGTGGAATGAGTCCCACGACTGGAGCGCTGGGACGGAGGGTTACAGGCTGTTGAGGAGGGGCAGGCAGGGCAGGCAGGGCAGGTGAGGTGGAGGCGTTATGCTGTAGGTGAGATGGAGGAGCCACCTTACATGTAAGGGAAGGGTTTGATTGTAAAGCCCTTACAGTTCGTGGTGATGTGGCTTAGAGCCTCTGGATGAGGATTAGAAGTGTGCTAGAAGGATGAAAACCAAAGGAGATAGGGGTGTCTACCTGGGATGGCCCAGCCAGGATGCTAGTGCCAAGGAGTACCCTCCTTCAGCGTTGTCAGTGAAGAAGGAGCAGGTTCACAAACACACAGTTGAACCTGCTCAAACAGCAAAATTCCACTGAACTGCACTTTCTTCCTAGCTAAAAAGTATGAGCAGTTTGTGCAGATGTGAAGGTCATCCAAAGGCGGTCAATCCAATGCTGTTGAGGAAAGCTGGAGTTTAACTCACCCTGAGATACTGATGCTTGTTATTTTCTTGTGAGGCTGAGCTGCTGGTGAAAGTCTGCTGGGAAGCTGTGGGTGTGTGTGGTGCTGGCAGATCATGGCACATCCTAAAGATCCAAGATTTTGCTGATTTACATTTCCTGATCAACATGAGCCCCCTACCAGGAAGTGAAATGCATTTTGTCAGGTTCCATTTTGTTTCAAGCTAATGTTGCACTTATGATGCTATCAGAAATGTGTCCCAAATGTGGCTTGTCTCTGCTCTTTATTTAGGACTGGGTTTATTAACATGGTGAGGTGGAGGTGTCACCCTGTATGTGAGGTGGAGGTCCCACAGTACGTGTAAGGGAGGGGTTTGGCTGCACAGCTTTAGGTCCACCTGCACCAGATCTAGGTCTGCTGCTACCCACTTGTATGCCTGAACAGAACATGAATCACAACACTTCTGAAATACTGTCATGCATTTGAGGTGTGATTATATGTAGCTACAGTTCATACCAAAAAAGACAAACCTGGTCTTTTCAACTTGTTGGAAGTTCTGTTGGGTCTGTCATCTTTTTCTTAAAAATAAAGGACTTGATGGAAGAAGCAGTTGGCTGCTGTACCCGGCACTCTCTTTGCAGGGGAATAACATCTGGGTGGAGGCTCTGATCCCTTGCATGCTTTTGTATGAGGCTCCCAAGAGATCATGCAGCTGGTACAGGACCAGCGAATCCTTCCCCCGACAGAACCCTGCATCAGTTTGGGGAACCAAGAGAGGAGAGTGGAGGCCTACAAGGAAAATACTGTGCTCAGATGAGCATGTAGAAAAGGACTGATCCTGATAACCTTGTGTGCCTGCTGATCCCACTGTCAGGCTGGAACACTTATCCAGAGCCCTTGGAGAGGACCATGCGATACAAGGCCTCCAAAAAGATCGTGGCTTATCAGCACATTGCCCAAGGCTGTGCAGGTTTGGAGCTGTTCCTGGGCAGTTGTCTTCATACAGCTGAACAGAATTGTTTGCGTATTGCTCAGTGTTTAGGCTTCTCTTAACTCTGCTGGGCACCAGTTGTACATGTGTCTATGAGGGAAGTCGTGTTCTCAGTCAGCACCCAAACTGGTGTAACTTCCCCTGTGTAGTGGCTCCCAGAAGTGCAACCACCTCTCTACCAGCTCTGCTGCAGAAGAGGAAGGGCAGAGGCTGCTCTGCAGGGGAACCTTGGTGAGGAACTTCCCCTGCATTTGTTCTCCTTCCCTGGTTCCTTGTGCATGAGATGATGCAAGTCCTCATGTTCCCTGTGTCATGGGACGTTCTCTAGCTGGAGTTTCTGCAACAGGGGATGGACATGTCTGCTGAAGAGCAGCCATGGGCTTCCTGCAGCCCCCCCCGTGAAACAATAACACACATTCCATTCAAACTGCTGCCCAGGTGTCCTGAATGCTCAGCTGCTGGGGAGACTTTGGGGGGCAGCCAAGAGGTGTCCTTGCTGCTGGGGGAAAACAGAGCCAGCCCTCACCAGCCTTGCCTGCACAGGGAGCAAATATTCCTTTTATGCCACCTGCTGAAGTACAGGGGGAGAGGAGCAAGGGGAGCCTTATTTCTGCCCCCAGTGCCCTGCCTGCAGCCATGCCAGTGCATCCCAAGCCATTGTCCACGCTCAGGTGGTGGGCTCTACCAGCTGAGACTCAGCAGCTTGCCAAGTTGGTCCTTCTCTGAGGCTGCTTCAAGCCTGCCCTGTGCTATTCTGCTGTATGGAGCCTAAACTAATACTTGGGCTTTGTTGGGTTTTGTTAGGGTTTGGCCTACTAGGAAGTCTTTATCTGTAAGGCACTTGTGGATGTGTCCTGAACATTTGTTTAGATTGTCTTTCTCACAGTGTGCTGAATAATTTCTGAGTTGGAAGAGTTGGCCAGAGCCTCTGGGAACCAGGCAAGCTACCCCCTCTTGGTGTGTTTTATTTTGTTTTGTTCCCTGCCCTGTTTTGTTGGGCTCCAGTCCTGCTAGGAATTTCACTGACATCAGTAAAACACTGACAACTCCCCCAGGTGGAGCTCAGCAGGACTAGAGCTTTTTGAAGATGAAAGCATCTCTGGTAGGCTGACAGACGTATTCCAGAGGTCACTGAAACTTGGTCCCTGATCCCAAAACCTTCTTTTGCCCTAGACACTATTATTGCAAGCACAATAGGTGAACTTAGGTTCCAGCCGCATGAGAGGATGTACTGGTTAATGCAGAGAACTTTAGAAGTTGCCCTTCCTTTCTCTGATGTCACTCTAATCCCTTGAGTGTACAGAGATGAAAAGATACTTGATGAACGTACTAAACATTCATCACACTTTTCTCTTCCAGTATCCAGCTGACCTCAAATCCTGAATGAAATGAATTTGCATTTGTTTCTAAAAGTGTCTCATTTTGTGAATCAAAATGTCAACACATTTGAAAATGCTCCCACATGAGATGTTTGTATCTCTTGGAGTTCAAATTGCTGGATCAATTTCCCATTAATACTAAGGGTATTTAAAGGACAAATTCTCTGCCTACTGCAGTGAAAATTTACCCCGAGGTATGACATTTCACCTGCCACTGAGTGCAAGATTGTTGAATATAATGGACTGGAATAGCTGGATTTGCACATGCTGGTAACAAAACCGGGTGAGCAGCAGATCCCATTACAGAAAAAAACCTTTCCTCTTTTGTTTTTTTTTCCCCTTTTCCTTTCTCAGCCATCAAAACTTGCATGCTCTTTGGAATTTATCGTGCTATTGAGAAGCCTGTGCCTGAATCTGGGCACAGTTTAATCATGTACCATATGAGTGGATAAAGAGAGCCCTGAAGAACTTCCACTCAAAAGGGTGTGAAGAAACGGGAGCACCAGGGTACATCCAAGGTCTTGCAGCTGAGCAGCAGCCACAAATCCTGGCTCCAGCTTCGCCAGGTTCTGCACTGGACCACAAAGCTACAAGCCCCATCCCATGCTTTTCTGGTGGCAGCTGTGCTGACTGACAGGGCTTTGCTGCAGCTTGTCTCTGCTCCTCAGCCTGGCTCTGTCCCGAGTTAGGAGAAAGGAGGACAGTTCACAAGCCTCGACCCCCCTCCTTCTCAAATGAAATGTAGAGGCAACTGGAACAAGCTATTGGCAAGCTAAAGCAGGCAGTATAGCTGCAAATAGTTTGAACCCAGGAGCATGGTGAACCTGAGCCTGTGCTAGGGCATGTTTACCCGAGGAAGTGCCAACATAATCTAGGAGAACATACCATAAAATTGCACCATGCTGTCCCTCCCTTGTGCTGCCATGGGAACCAGATGCCAGGGTGGAAAAGCACCAGGAGCTGAGTAAAAAATCTTCAAGTATCAGAGAACCCTGCTCAGCCCTACCTTCTGCTGCAGGCCATCTAAGCTTCCCAGCATTCTCTGGTCTCTTGCCAATTCTCATCAACAGCTGTGGTTTGTGGTTGTAATGCTCAGCATTTGTCTCCTCTTTCTCCTAGCAGACCTGCATCAAAGCTAGATGTGCAGCATGTAGCAGTTTGGGAGTCCTAGGACTCACAGAGCTGGCCTCCAAGCATGAAATCAAATCTTTCTTTGCTCCTTTATCTTCCTCAAGGTCTGAGACATCACCAGTGTGGGCTTATAAGTCCTCTGGGCCCTTCTGATGGAGTTTGCGAGGAAAGGTTATAACAAAGTGCTTTGTAATGCACTATTTTGTTTCTTTTAAAGAACAAGGAAATGCCAGTAGTAAATGTAAAGCTGGACTGCCAGCTCAGAAGCAGCCCACTTACTGCATTTAGCAGATAAAATATGCTTCACTCCACCATGCTTATTCCCAGTTTCGGTGTCTACGTACTACTGTTGAGACTACAGTTTAAGTAGGAGCAGCTCCAAGATATAAGTAAGTGTCTGTTAGGAATCCTACTTCTTGTTTCAGGAGGCCCCAAATGTTCATTAGATGTTTAATAGCTTCCAGTCACTGCTGTGTGGATAGACCTGAACTGGTGACCGAGAGGGGAAAGGTTCTCTAGCACGTTTACAAGCCCTGAGGCATCTGTTCCCCAGACACAGATTTGTCTAATTTCCCTAAACCACTGATGACCTGTGCTGAAATGATTCTCTCACTCCCTTAGGAAATCTCTTGGGTTGATATCAAGTAGATGATAGTTATTTTTGGGTTCTTTCCCAGAGAGAGTGCACTGTATTGCTCTGAACCCTACACATCAAATAAATATATCATCGGACTGTAGTAAAGGTCCAAAAAGCTTTATTGAAGGGGAAACAGATTATTAATAATTAAGGGTAGTTCACTGTATTGTTTTGGAGCCAAGTAAAGCTAATAGAGCTCTTTATAGCAGAGACAGAAGTGTAGACTATTGAGACTGAATTGATTGCAACATAAAAGCCAATTAATGAATTGCAATGGTTAACTCTGCGTTAAAGTGAAACGTGCGGCCCTCAATGGATTAAGCATTTTTAAAGAATACAGACAGCATGGAGTCAAATCCACCCCAAGCCCCCTTACTGACCAGGAAATGCCTGGATTATTTTTTTTCTGGGAGAGAAACTCATATGACCATATCTTTAATTTATTTATCCTGAAGGTCTGGGTGCATGTATGCATGTATGTGCTTTTGCCTCAGCACCCTTCAGAATTAAGTAAAGCCTTTACATGAAGTTGATCAGTGATTAATTTGAACAAATTCTCTCAGGGTTGCCTGTGATTTCTCGTGGCAAGGAGGATGGCAGTACAGAGAGAACAGGCTTTGGCAGATGCCTCTAGTAAGAAAGGCTGTAAAAGAGGAGAGTTCCAAGCTGCTACGTTTGAACTGCCCCACGTTGTTTATTAAGTACCCACTTACAGTTTCCTAATTTAAAAGTATATTTTCTATGCAATAGTAGAAGAACATAACAATGAAAAGACAATCATCGGGTGGATTAGCTGTACTTCTGGAGGATGAAGAAGGTTTAAAAATGTTTTGCATAGAACCAATTAAAGGTTTATTGCAGAATAAACCTGCAGCCATTCTTTCTCACTGACAGTAATTATCTTGTAATTTTGTCCCTTTGCAGTCTTTCCAAAACCATCCATTTCTTCTGAAACCTTTGTCCGAGTCTCTGGCTGACACAAGTCTTTTCCTGCACTGCAGTCTCCTCCTCTCTGCTTTGTTTTGTGGTAGCCATTCAGTCTTCCAGTGGGGACACATGTCCCTTCTTTGCCATCTGGCCACATTCGGGTCTTCTGAGCCGTCTCCTCTGCGCTAAACCCCAGTTGTCACACTCGTCTGCGAAACCTTTCCCAAGCCCAGGGCCAGAGCCTGTCATCTGAACAGGAGTGTCCTGTGCCTCAGGACAGAAGTGACCCCATTAGAACCATTTAGAAGCCTGCATACTTAGGACTGTCTCACTGCCCTTATGTTTCTCTCTGCTCCCACGTGGTTCCCCAGCCCCTTTCACATCCCTGCCTCAGCTCGTCTTCTTTGAGCAAACCACAGAAACATGACATTCTCTACATCTGCCCCTACCAACCTTTTAAAGGAAAAGTCAACAGATAAACTATTAAGATTAAAATAAAAATGGGAACATAACGGGAGCCTGAAGAGGCAGGTGCCGCTGGCCTTTCCATGGAAAAGAAGGTGGTGTGATTGGAAAGTTATGTGAAAAATGGGAACAGTGCGACTAATGAATCTTCATTTTCTCCTGGGAATTTGTGTTCTCCTCTCATCTATGACTTAGACTGCGATCCGCTTGGAGCAGGAATTGCAGCAGTGTTTCTGTGAAGCACCATACAAATTTTTTCAGTTTTGTTTTTTTTTATGTGTGATGTTATTGACATTTAACAGAGTCACTTCAGGCACTTAGAAGTTATCAGAATGGGAGGTACCACTGACAGGATGCCCAGTCTTCTTGCTTAACTTCATACAAGAAGTCCAAGGCCAAAACGTGGTGTAAGCTTCTCGGAGTCACATCCTAGTACCTCACAAGAGAAAACAGTTGTTCTTCTTTCCACTTTTTAGCTTGTTCACTGCCTGAGACACAAATTGTTTAGAGTAAGGAGTGTATGACCATGTATTTAAAAAAACCACTGCTTTGTGATGCATTCCTTGTTCTAGTCTGATCATCAACACAGTACACACCTAAGCTCTGACTCCAGGAACCCAGATGTCTCCAGATGGGACTGTGTCCTGGTTGATACAAACAGACACAGAATGTTTTCCAGCTCATGCATGGGGTTTATCAGCTGGACATAAAAAATATCTTTCCATTGACTGGCTAAGCTCAGAATACATTTAAGTAACTGCAGCGTGTAATGTCCCTTTTCTTGCTAAGTGACTATCAAACAGATGCATTTGGTGCTAGATTTAGTCTTAGGTGCCATATTCATGCTCAGGAAAAAGGAAGAGAAACGTCTGGTGTGCAGTGTTTCAGCTGCTCAGCAAAGGAAGTGTTTAAGTGCCTGCCTAAACGCTCTGCTTTATGGCAGCCTTCATCTGCACCCAGTCTGTCCCTCACAGATTACAGTATGGGGAGAAGTCTTGGCTTTCCATTTCCTCTGCTAGCAAACTCATCTTTACAGTTAGAGAGACTTTTGTTTCTGTGAGCAGAAAGGACTCTGCTTCTGTCCTTCTGGCTATGCAGGCTTCTGAAAATTATTCCTCTCAAAGACTTTACTTTGGAAACCAAATGTACCTTCAAAGCAGGTAACAGGTGCCTGCGAATTTCTCATCCCACAGAAAAAAAGTGCTACCTACTCACTTCATGAGAGTTCATTGAAAGGTCTACAAGAAAATCTGTGCCGATGGGGAAAGGGTTTCTTCAAAATTCAGCATTCAGCAATTGGGTGCACTAAAATGATCTTAATGTCTGCTGCTTTTTGGAGCATATTGATGGAATTGCATGAAGGTAGTAGTGTAACCAGATACAGCAGATGACACTATCATAGCAGTGTTATTTTAAACAGGTAGATATAGGTGGTAAGCCTACTACTAAAGACTACTAAATTGTAGTCTTTGATTATTCAGCAGCCTTGTATTCAACTATCACTTAGATCACAAACAAAGATGAATTTGGTTTATAGCAGCTCAAGGAAATGTTGCAAAGCTAGTCCAGGTTTTGATAAGCTAAATTGAATTCTACGTTTCAGGTGGGAATAAACAGCCAGGTCCTTTCAAACCAGACTAGTGGTGTGAGGACAGAACAGAGGTAGCAGTGACACTGCAAGCCCATGGGGTGCTGAGCATTCTCAGCTCAGTCGTGCTGCTGAAGATCGAGGAACACATCCTGTAGGATGCAGCCTGAGGTGCTTGTCCTGGCTCATGTCTCAGCTGGTGATGCTTAACACTGCTGTGCTGTGAAGTCCATGTTTGTTTGCCCAATTTTGAATTTGGCCCCTGAGACTGACACTCTCCAGAGCCCTTCCCTGAGTTGCTTTGATTAACTTAGCTCTTTCCCCACCAAAAGATTGCGACACCCCTGTGATCTGAAGAGGAAACCAAGTACTGCTGTAGCAAAGGAAACAGCTGAGACAAAGTGAAGTGGTCTCTTGACAGTGTCCCTTGCAACAACTAGACACAGCCCAAAAGTCACTTTTAAGTCAAATGCTATTCTGAGGTGTTCTAATAACAAATTAATTAAGCACTTTGGGGAAAAAAAAGAAAAAAATAAGCAATAATAAAAAAAAACTCCAGTGATGACATCACTACAAAGGATATGATCGAAGTAAATTACCAGTCTCATGCTCCTGAGTTAAGAATCCTCAATGAATATTTGTTTCCATCAGGACAACATTTGCTCAAAACAAAACCCCAAAAGAACAAAAAAATTGGGTTCTCTTCCAGAGAGTAATGAAAGAGTCTGTCCCTCTCAGGTGTTGCCTTCCCTGTTCTCCGAAGCATTGATTCTGTCCATTAACTGGGATACTATTATGCTGCTGATTGATCTGAAACATCGGGGGGGGTGAGGAAGAAAAGAGGCTTGTGAGAAAGTTCCAGTTCAGATATATGGTTCATCTCCTCCCGTGGTCCTGGTGGTTCACTTTGTTTAATAAACTGCCTCGATGGAGGCTAATGGGAGGTCAAGTGAAACGCCTGCCACTCCACATCGCCCCCGATCGCAGCCGCCCCTGATTTAGTGAAGCTCTTACTTAAAGGCACTAACTGCTACCCACAGTGAATAAATCCAGGGACGTTTGCAGCTTTGCTGCAGAAAGGTGCCTTTCATACAAGCAGAGGGGATGACCCAGCACCTGCTGAAGTGATCATAGCTTTTCCACTACGCTGAGCAAACCTCTGCTGAAGAATGGGCACATCCTGGGTCTTTCTTCACCTCAGTGCCATAAATTTGGAAGCACAGCCTGTGGCCATGTTCTCCTGAAATTGGTAACGCTGAATTTTCTAGATTGCCTTGCAGGCTGCTTCTTCCTCTGGCCTGTTTGCTAGCAGCATAGGTTTGACCACTGCAATTGGTCAAAGTCCTTCTCAGTGCAATGGTGCCCATGCAGCGGTTGCTGAAGAAATTTTGTAGGTCACAAACTTTAATAAGCAGCTTAATGATCCCCGTGTCTAATACTGTGTGTTCTGCTCTGTTCTGTAACAGGTCTATTACTCTAATTTATCTTTCTGTTTTCCAGTAGAGATAAAACATGATTAAAATAGCTTCAGTTCCTCTTTCCACCTTCCCTTAGCCTCACTGGTCTACAGTCTTCTTTCTAATGCAGGCTTAACACCTGCCATTTTCTCTTCATTCCTCTTTTTGCTTCCCTGTCTCATACGGGTGAGCTGTACTGTTGAGGAAAGGCTGCAAAATGTGAAAACAAAAGAGCTTTATATTGTAAAATCATCATAGTCTTTGATCAGAGTCCAAGACTGAACCCTCCTGCGTCACAGGACTTACAGAATCGTTCATTAATGGCGAGCATGCTGCATCTATTAGCTGGGGCTCCCCAGACGACGTGCTGGGGGTTTGCAGGGAGCGTTTGCATCAACAGATGAGTGAATTTGAAAATAATCTCAGACTTTGTAATAGCAGAAGAGGAGATGACTAATGTCATTAGTCACATGAAGTGACTGGGGCACAGCATGAGAAGAAAACAGACTTTCACCCAGGTCTATCAGAGTAAAAAGAATGAACTCCTGAAGTGCTTTGGTTTCCCCACTTGCCACCTAAATATTAAAATGACTTCTTAGGGGGAGGAATCTTGAGATTGTGAGTGCCTGTCTCCGTGCAAGTATAAAACATTGTAATTGTTTGGCGTTACACTATCTGGAAGCACTTCAGGCATCCTTGCAAGCATCCAATGATTTGACCTTGGCTTTTTTTGTTTTGTCTGCACTTTTCAAAATTTATGTAGATCACTCATATTTTGTTGCAAATGTTTCTCTTTCTGAAGAGCTACGTTTATATCAGAGGATTTGTACTATCCGAAATGAAAGCCCTAAAGGACACTGCTGTGTGAATGTGACTGCTTCTGCAATCCTTCATCTAGTAGCTGTGCACTTGAGAAGGTGGAGAAATCTGGAAGGGGGAGGGCAAAACCTGATGTTAGCTTTATCTGAACTGAAAGGTGCTATGAACCACAACAGTGTAACAAGGCATCTCTGCAAAGCTGCCTCTCTTTTCCGTTCTTGAAATTTTGCTGTAAGAAATCTCCTCTTTATTTTTTTTATTTTTTTAAAGAATCTTTGAGAATAAGATGCTTACTTTCTGTTTTCATCCATGTAATGGAAAAGTTATTGCTGTCCTTGCCCCTGGACAAACAAGGCTGTTGTCAGTGTTCCCTATTGTCCCCACTGAGCAGAAATTGGAGAGAGTGACCATTTGCAGAGGGTGACCATTTCTTTGACTTCATTTTCTCCTTTCGACTTTCTCCCCTAGGCTACCATTAAGCTTAAAAGTAGCCAAAGTATTCTAACTGTGCATGGCACCTAAGGGCAGGTTTGCTTTTGTGGTTTTATTTACCTGACTGGCCATCTATTTATAAAGTAATCTTTTGTAATTGGTATATATGCACATGTATACAGTACATGTGCATCCAACAGTACATTTGGAGTTTAATAGTCTTGGCTCTGAGAGAATGCTCTGACCTATTTTCTTTCCTAAGTGTCAGCTATATCTCTACCTGGCAGCAATAGTCCTACAAACAAAACCACCCACAGGCCTTTAGCAGCATAAGAGCAGCTACTTTCTATTACCAGTCCTTTATTTTATGGTACTAGCTGGCAAATAATATCTAATTTTGGTGGCGTTTTTTTTTTTTTAATTTATATTTATCACAGTAGAAACCTTGTAAAATAATTTTCTATTCAGAAGAAGCAATTAAGAAATTAAAAGCGAAGGCAGAACTAATGGGTGGGTTTTTTAGTCATGCAATGTTTTCCAGAGTGCTCAGTAATTTTTGTATGCTTCAATTATCATGTGGGATGTGGATGTCTTGGTACGCAGCTGCCGTTAAAGTGCTGGTGATGGTCAGGGCCTGGGCATTCCTACTTGTGTGTACTTCCGAGAGATGAGAGGTCCAAGTCAAGGGTACCGTGCAATTGCAGAGAGCCCTAGAGAATAGATACTATTATAAACCTGCTTATGGTTTCAGTAGGAAATTTTCCTTGCCTCACCCCACTCTGCTAAGTCCCAAGCAGTTTCTAATGTTATGAGCATCAAAAATGATTCATCCCTGAGGCTGGTTGTGTGGCTTCCTTAGTGCTGTGTGACAGGACCAGGTCCTGTAGTGTGAGAGGTGAGAGCCCCCAGGGCTGCATTAAGCCCCCATAGTAGCGAGTCCAACATAAACTCAGAGCACGATTCTGCTTCCCTTGAATTCGGTTCAGTGGGACCTGGATCACTTCTTGCCTGGCACACAGACTTTCAGAGGTCTGTGGACTTCAGAGAAGAAGGAGATGTGGTAGTGACCTGCCATCATCTCAGGAAGGAGGGTGCAGTTCAAGATTTGTATCTGCTAGTTGCAAAAAGGCCTTTCTGTAGCAGAAGTGAGAAGTCGTGTCAAGCGCTTGGTTTAGCCTACCCACTTAAACAAATCAAGGACAAGCAGAACTTGGACTTCTCTTCTGCCATTCTGCCCATAAGCTGCTTCTGGGAAAACCTCGTTTTGTATCTTCTTGGATGTCTGCCCTGTTTGCTCCAATCTACACTAACCTCCAGGAGGCTCCTGTGAGCTTGCCTGAGCACTCCCCTCTCCCTGCTTTGGAGCAGGCAGCACAGGTATGCAGTGTGGCAGCCCTGGCCTTGCCTGAATGATACCCACAACCAAAACTAAGGTGCAGTGATTTCCTCTGAGTTCACCAAGCAGGTTCTGCAGCTGAACTGTAGTCATAAATGGCCTCCTTTATAGTCCAGGGTACTCTATCTAGAATACTTTAAAGTTATTAGTATAGTGAATCCATGTGTTTTGAATGTGTCCAATGTGTCATCAGAAGAACGAAGCTTACCCATTTAGGTCAACATACATACACATATGAAAATGAAAAGAAGATAAATATGTTGAAATATAAATAAATCTCTGAGGTCCTTCTCATTTTTCATTCTTTGTCAAAGTGGGTTTGGGGAAACTTGGTATTCACTAATATTTAGCTGTTATCAAACTGGTATTTGACTTCTGAAGAGAAAGTAGAAGTGGTTGCACTTTCAGGTGGTAGCTTTTCCTCTTTCAGATTGAGTAACCCCCTTTGCCAATGATAATGCTTTACGTTTTTTTGGCTCCAAGGAGCTTTGCCTTGGCTGTACCCACATGCTACTGCCCAGCTGGCTGTCTCAGTCCCTGAGCTGCTCCCGGCACAGCCTCACCAAACACAGTGTGAGCTGCCCCTCGGCTTCGGAAGAACCGTACAGCGTGAAGGCCAGAAGAGACTTCTTGGCAAAATTTGACAACTGCTGTCTAGATTCCAGGGTACTTTAAGAAAAAAAAAACAAAAACAAAACAACAAACAAACAACCGTTTTAGTTTTCTTTCTCTGTGTGCCATGAGGTGTTTGTGCTATCCCTCTGCTTTGGCAAATTTACTCACACCAGC